>NC_041382.1:412634848-412727400 GCF_002162155.2 Triticum dicoccoides
CGGGGCAGCGGCAGCGACAAGGTGTGGCAGCGGCGCGAGGCGAGGAGAGGCGAGCGGCAGCGGTGGTTGCCCAGGCGACGACGACTGCGAGGAGGAGCGGGGTTGAGGGCGTGGCTATTTATGGAGGAGGGCGGCCTCGGGAGGCGTGGGGGAGGGGGCAAGGGCAAAGGCGGCGGGGCACGGTGTCCTCGACGGACACGGCGGCGGCGGCGCTGTCGTGCGGCAGCGTGAGTCGTGCTGGAGCTCGGGGACGCGCGGGGCTGGGCTGGCGGGCCGCGGCCTGGTAAACTGGGCCGCCCGATCCAGCGGAGGGGAAGTTTTTTTATATAAAGATTTTCTAGACAAACAAAAATAAATAAAACAAAATAAACAAAAATACTATATAGGCATATAATATATCAAAAATTTCAGAAAATTATTTCCTACAACCTGAACATTTTTGTAAAGTCAAATAAAATCGAGAAAAATTCAAATGATTCAAAGAGTGCTACTGCCCTACTAAAATCCAATGAAAATCATTTTAAAAATACCAAAATGACTTCAAATTTATTTATCTCCAATTTTCTGATGTAGGGAATCATGTTACCCTATTTTCCATATATTTTTATTTTGGAGAAAAATAATTTGAATAAAACCCAAATAACTTCAAGTTAAAAAAATAATTTCAAAAGGACTTCAAATTTTATTCTTTGAAACTCCCAACTCATATTTCATATGTTTTTGAAGAAGTGATTTTATCTTCTCATGAAAATCATTGAGTTGCTTAAAGTTTCTGAATTGGAAAATATTTCCAAATAGAATTCAAATCTTTTCAAAAACCCCTTTCATTTATCTAAATGGAAGAAGTCATGTCATCTTCTCTCCAGGATTTTGTGGTGAAAAGAATTTGATTTCACGGAGAGCATAAAAGCAAAGTTGAAAGTTTGGGAAAGTCATTTCATTCCCTCTCATTTAACTTTCAAAAAGTTTCAAATTTCACTCATTTTCAGTCAATCAATCAAATCTATCTGTTTAATATAACATTCCAAAATTTAGAATTTTGGGATGTTACATTGATGCATCCGTCATCGCAAACGTTTTATACATTTCTGACGGTTTTCGTACAACACCGTTTGCGATTATTACATCGCACACAGTTTCTCGAAGGGTCTCTGATCGTAGTGTTGCGTTAGCAGCATCCTGCAGTAGTGGTAGGATCAGGTTAGTGGAGCAAGAGTGTTCGCAAAGCTAGATTTAAGAAGCGGATATCATCAAATTTGTATCAGACTCGGGGATGAATGGAAAACAACCTTCAAGACAAAGGAAGGGTTTTTTGAGTGGCTAGTCATGCCATTTGGACTCTCAAATGCGCCAAGTACCTTTATGCACTTGATGAATCAAGTCATTCGACCCTTCTTATCCCATTTTGGTGTGGTGTATTTTGATGACATCTTGATCTATAGCAAGGATGAGGATGAACAGTTTGACCACATTCGGAAGGTGCTACAAGTATTAAGGGAAATGATCTCTATGTCAACTTGAAGAAATGTGTTTTCCTGCAAACACAACTTCTTTTCCTATGATTCGTCATAACATGCAACGGTATTCGTGTTGACGACTCTAAGGTTGAAGCAATCCGAGAATGGCCAACTCCGAAGAACATTTCTGAGGTAAGAAGTTTTCATGGCCTTACAACTTTCTATATGCGATTTGTAAAGAATTTTAGCATTGTCATGGCACCAATTATCAAGTGTCTGAAGAAACAAAAGTTCCAAAGGACAGAAATGACTGAAGGTAGTTTCAATGAGATCAAGCAAAACCTCTCACAAGCTCCTGTCTTGGTGCTACCTGATTTCAACAAGACTTTTGAGTTGGAGTGTGATGCAAGTGGAGTAGGCATTGAAGCTGATCTATCTCAAGAAAGGAAGCCCATTGTTGTCTTCAGTGAGAAATTAAGCGAAAAAAGGAAGAGATGGGGTACTTATCAGCAAGAATTGTATGTCATTTTCAGAGCTTTGAAAACTTGGGAAGTCTATTTGCTGTCTAAAGAGTTCATTGTTTATAGTGACCATCAATCATTAAAGCATTTTAGAAACCAAAAGAATGTTGATCACATGCTAGCAAGACGGGCAGCATATCTCAAGAGGTTTAACTATCTCACTATGCGTAAATCGGGAACAACTAACCGAGTGGCTTATGCTTTGAATCTTCGTGCATGCCCCGTGACTTCTTTTGAGGCTAAACTTCTAGGCATGGATCAAATAAAGGAGTTGTATGGGGATGACAAAGACTTTGGACATGTTTGGGTAAAGCACATTAGGTGATGATTATTTGGTGCGGGATGGCTATCTCTTAAAAAATGATCATTGTGCATCCCAAGGAGTTCTCTGCATGACAAACTAATTAGAGAGCTCCATTCAAGTGATCTTAGTAGCCATGTTGGACGGGAAAAGACTATCGCTAACCTGGAAGCTCGTTCCTTTTGGCCACAACTAAAGAGACATGCTGGAAATTTTGTTCAGTGATGCCCCATAGGTCAAACCTGCAAAGGCCAAGTCCAGAACACAGGGTTATACATGCATTTGCATGTTCGTGTTGCTCCATGGGAGGACATCTCTATGGACTCCACCAAGAACATGACAAGGGAGTGATGTCGTGTTTGTGGTCATGGATAGATTCTCTAAAATGGCTCATTTCATCCCATGTCGCAAGACAACGGATGCTCATCATGTGGCATACCTATTCTTTTGAGAAGTGGTCAGAATTCATGGAGTTCCAAGGACCATCGTCTCAGACCGTGATAGCAAGTTTCTTTCTGCATTTTGGCTCACTTTCTGTAAGCAATTCAACACTGAATTAAAATTTTCTAGCACTACTCATCCACAAATAGATGGACAAACGGAAGTGGTACGCAAATTTTTGGGTAATTTAATCCGTTGCATTTGTGGAGAAAGAAATGGACAATGGGATTTGGCTTTATCTCTTGCAGAGTTCTCCTACAATAACTCCAAGCATAGATTCATAGGAAGGAGTCCTTTTCCATTATCTACACTAAAGTTTCAATACATGTGGTGGACCTGATGAAGCTACAATCAAAGAGAAACTCAAAATCAGCATTGTCCTTTGCTGATAATTACACTGAGTTATTTGAAGAGATTTGTGATGTTTTGATGGACAAAATCGGAAATATAAACAACTTGCTGACCGCAAAAGGAGACTGAAATCATTCCAAGTCGGTGATAAGGTGATGCTTTACCTCCAAAAAGAGAGGCTGCCTTTAGGTGTTAAAGGGAAGCTTAGGCGGCGAAAGTATGGCCCTTCTCTATTATGAGGAAGATAAATGATAATGCTCATGTGATAGATCTTCCAAGTGACATGGGTATATTCAACACTTTCAACATTGTAGACTTGACTCTCTACCATCCAGAAAAAACACTCTATGAAAAGATAACTCAAGGTCGAGTTCCATACAACCAGAGAAAAATGATGAGGAATAATAGGTGATGAAAATAAAAATAAAATCATATGTCAAATGTGTTTTGCTACTTCTAGATACTTCTATTATAGTCTAGTATTTCTTTTCTTTTCTCAACCCTACCTACTACTCCCTCTGTTCCTTGATATAAGGTGTATAGATTTTTGAGAAAAAGTCCGAAATATAAGGTGTATTGCGTTGCATCACTCGTCTGGATATTGTTTTTAGGGATTTGACTGCATTTCCTTATATTAGGCAAGCTCCTCTATTTTCTCATGTCAATTAGTCAGGTGTAATCTTGCCCAAAACTTGAGAAATTTTCCCTCCACATGCGTTCTTTAATTTCCGTGCCAAAAACTATACACCCTATATTAAGGAACGGAGGGAGTATTTTTCAGAGTCTTCTAGCTAGTAGAATGATGAATCTTAAATAATGTTTTCTGAAGTGTTCTATCTATAAGTAGAAGTATGTGAAGGCTTCTCACAGCCACAAAATAAAGGTCCTCACATCTAGTTTGCAACAAGACTATATACCGAGAGAGGCGTTTTGGAGGCCAAGCTCCATGGAGGCCTTTATTTTTGAAAATTTCAAATTCAAACTTTTATGTTTCAATTCTGAAAAAAATATGCATGTATGCAAGGATGTAACCCACATGTGTAAAAATTCTTGATGAAATACCTTAAGTTTGCGACCTGTACAAAAAAGACAAATTCATGGCTTGGGAGGATGAATACATCATGTGTTAAACAGCCCTAGATTTGTTTTTTTAGCACAGCCCTCATTTCAATGTATTTTGAACTGAAAATTTACACACACATGTGTTATGCCTTCAGTATAGCTGTATTTTTCAGAATTTTTTGAAATGTAAAAATATGAATTTCAATGAAATTTCAAATTTGAATTTGGAGGCCCCACTGAGGGATTTCCGCTATGTACCCCACTACCTATTATAGAACTTGGTGTTCTCATTTAAGATTTGGCCCGTCTCCCGTTTCTAAAGTGATATCTAGCGCAGTACATTGAAGTTGTTCCTTCAGCACTCATTATAACAGTAAGGTGGAGTTCTTCCTCCACAACCTTGTGCTACTTCATGATCTTCTTATATGGAAGAAAAGGACCAGTTTACGGGGGCCTCTCGAGTTAAGTTATGGCCACTTTCAGGAACCGTTGAAGAGGCCTTTTTACCCCCCCAACTTGCCGTAAACAGCGATTAGACATAGGGGAGCCGTTGGAGATGCTCTTAGGACGTCAATTTGACTGCAATCTGGCCAAAACCACAGAAGAAAGACTCTTGATTTTTTATTAGAAATGATGGATCCCAATAGGAATAGGGAAGGAGTTGTACGGCTCATCAAAATAACAAGCTAATAATCCAGTGACTAAACAGAATTTTGAATCCAAAGCAATTTACCAAAGATATTCTTTACAAGCAGAGTCGTACAATGTTACCAAACACGTTACATGAAAAGTGTTTGCGAAGTTTCAATCAATCAGGTTTCCATACACAAACAACAGGAGCAAATCACAGTTCTTTTCCGCCTCGTCGATGAGAGGCACACACCACACAGGCTCTTACCTTTCCCAGCTGACCCAACCATTATCGAGTCATAATACATGACAAAGTCGCTACAAGGATGCAGCTTCGTCAAGCGCTGCTCGTTCAATGTCAGCAACAGTCTTGCTATTGCTATTGCGCACGAGTCCTGCTGTTTTCGGCAGCCCTCACCTGGAGGAAGTATGGATGTGCCTGCATTACACCTTTAAAATTAGAACAGTAACAATTGTAACTCCAAACATGACATCCTCTAAGCAACCGCACTAATCAATCTATCCACAAACCAAATGCTCAAACACATCATGCAGCACCAAGGAGCTGGAGATGAGAAAAGAAAGTATAATTGCATGGTCAAATGGACATTAAGCACGATTGGCTGGCAGCCACTGAACAACCAGTAGAAAACAGTAAGACTTACCATAGCTTCACGTGCGGTGAGCCTATCCTGGTGATCATAGCGCAGAAGCTTATCAAGGAAATCTATGGCCTAAAATGGAGACGAAAAGGCCTCGTTGAGAAACCAGGAACAGGTTACTGCTAGTGAAGTATACTTGAGATATATATGTATTATTGACAGACCTCAGGGGATACTAGATGCTGGTTGTCTGCATTGATAAACTTCGACCAGGGTTTTCTGCTGTGCCTGTGTGGAAATTATAGAAACTGTAAATTAGATGACAAATAGAGATCTTGCATCAAAATTAGTGCTGGGTGGCAATATACCTTCCAACAAGGGCTTCAAGCTGAGGGTCAAGCTCAATTCTGTACTTGTTCAAATAAGCATTTAGCCCATCTGTTCCAAGTACCTGTGAATACAGGGGCGTGGTCAGACTTTGGCGCTCATGTTAAGTTCAAACAGGACTACACAGATAGAGTAAAGCTAGTAATTACATGTGAGCATGAGTACAAATTAATCAAAACATTGAGCCAGAACCACTCAGTCACTAAGGTAAATAATAGCAAATGATATATAGCAACTCTAAAGAATATCATATGCCACCAAAAATAATCCTTTTATCAGTTATAACTATCTTTGCAAAGAATAAAAGGAATAAACTTAATAAGCACCTTTGCAATTTTAACAAGTTGATCATGGTTGTCATGGCCATAAAAAAATGGTTCCTTGCGGAATATCTGCAACCAACAATACATGATTCATAAGATCATCACCAGTTGAACAAAAGTACAAAAGAAAGCTATCAATAATATCAACTGTACTATCATGGCAGTCATACCATTCCAGCAAACATGCAGCCAAGACTCCACATGTCCAAAGAGTAGTCGTAATCTTGTAAGTCAACAAGAAGCTCAGGTCCCTTGAAGTACCTAAATCCCAGTGAAAAAGGAAATGTCAGCAAATATTTTGAAAATGATCATATGGAAATATTTGGAATATGCAAGTTACATAATGGAGCATTAACTACTGTACGAAGCAAATCATTCACCACATCACTCATTCTGTTCATGTGTATTATGACGTTAAGATTTCTACAAATGAAAACAAATATTACCAAAAGAAATACCCTTTCCACATAAAATGTTGATTTAAATAAACTAATTTTGGTTGTGTATTGCCTCACAAATGACCAGAAGAAGACCAATTGTTGGGAAGTGCACAAGCAAATAAGGTTATTTGGTATCAATAAGTAGGTTTAAGATAATTAAATAGCAACAGCGTATTTCTATGTACCTACCTTGATGCAACACGAACGTTATACTCCTTTCCAGGATGGTAGAATTCAGCAAGGCCCCAGTCTATTAACCGGATTTTTCGAAGCTCGTGATCTATCATAACATTGTGAGGCTTCACATCTCGGTGCATAATGCCTTGTGAATGGCAGTAATCCAAAGCCTGCACACGAAAATAGAAACTGTGATAAATCATAACTAGAATATAGGATACGAAACATCTAGGTCCAGCAATCAAATTAACAGCAACTTGTCTTGGTCTCCTCAAAAGAGGAAAAAACACTGACTGGTGTGGTTGCTTATTAGCATTGATAAGGGATTATTCATTCCTTACTATCACAAATATCATCCACGAACACAAGAAAGGGTCCTAGGAAATGAGTCTAGCCAGATGTTCAAACTAGACAGTTACACATGTAAGTATTTAATGTATCTTCAAGGCTTTATCAGAAGAGCAAAAAAAGTTTTAGATGTTTTAACAATCAGTGTTCTTGGCAATATTACATCAACAGAAACTTGGGAAAGATTCATACCTTCAGTAACTCATAGATATAGTAGCGAATGTCATAATCTGTCAATGTCGGATATAGCACTTTGAAATCTGTGTTATTGATGTATTCAAAGATCAAGCTTGGTGTTTTTGAATGCTGATCCCTGACAATATCAAGCAGCTTCACAATATTTGGACCTCCACAGAGATTCTGTAGTATTTTGATCTCTCTTTTGATCTGGATAAGCATGACAAACGTGAAAAAACTAAAATCATAGTTAAACCGTGACCACATAAGGCACAGATAAGTTACCTTCTTCTTCTTCACAGGCTTCAGGATCTTAATAACACATTTCTCATTATTGTTGACGTTGATACCTTCAAAGACTTCACTGTATTTGCCCCTTCCAACTTTCCGCACAACTTCATAGTCATCCTGCTCACTGATTGAAGAACATCATAACAGTCAGAACTCATCGCTGGATGTACTGGTCCATTAGGACATTCTGTAATTTAATAATCACATGATATCTTTCAGAGGGACCAGAAGTAACAAATAACCACACCATTCAAACCAAAATGGTAAGTGTATTATCCTTGTGGGGGGCAGGGATACTTGCAGCTGGCATGCTAAAAGTAATCAGTTTTGATTGTTCCAGGCATAGGATTTTCTTTTCCTGTTTGTATGATGGAGAACGAAGAGAAAACACCTAACTATTTTAAAGAGATCTCATGACACTTTTGGGGTATTGTTACATCAAAATAAATGAGTAAATATATTTTTCGTGCAAGATAAAGGTCAAATTACCCAACTTCTACAAACTGATGCTTCATACTTGAGTAATATCCTTTTTCATTATATATAAAAATAAGAGGCCAACAAAACCCCATGTCAAGCTCAAGGGAGGACAAAAAAATGTCTGGGTCCCAATGAGAAGTTACACAAAGGCGTAGCTTGTTACAATTTCAAATATAGTTGCATATCACTGTATTTATTACACATATACTAATTTACAAATCAAGGTACTCCAACAGCGTAGATAGTTCAATGGAGCCTTATTTATCTCATGTTGCTGAGCAGAATTATCAATTCAACAGAAACAGAACAGGAGTAAATTCTCTTCAGCATAGGCCTTAATGTAAATGTTGTTTTTACTTGGAACAGCTGCTTTGAGATTAAAATGATATGATAATTTTTGGAAAACACAACCATATATTATCTGAAAAACTAGTGATAACACGAAATAATCAGTCCAGCTCAATCAACAAAGTGTGACACTAATAGAGCAGCACGCTTTCCAAGAAGGGGAAAACACACAAACTAGCAACTGTTCAAAACAATAAAATTAGAACATATAGAGGTCATGGACAGTGTTCGTTCCACTTGGGTGCTGGTGTTTTAGTCCAAGGCAAGTTCAAGTGCCCAATTTGCCAATTCAGCAAAATATTTGGACAGGGAGAATATTGCTCGTAAATGAGCACGGGTGACAGAATCTGACATTTTGGTTCGGGTGCTCAATTTGTGGAAAGTTAATGAAAGTCCACTAAGATGTACAAAACTATGAATAATCTGCCAAAGTCCCAGACGCATAATTTCGTACTGAACTACCAAAAGTATCACGAAACAGTGAGATCGAGTAAGTGACTACTGAAGTCGGATATATTGTAGCTAAGCAATCAAGCAACTGCCGGAATTATCTGAGCAAGCACATCTGGCAACTCCCTCTCTCAATCTACAACACGCGGGCCCTCTCTAACCGCACGGCACAGTCACGCTCGTGCCTGACAAGACCTCCGAAGACGCATCGAGAAGTCGAAGCGCCATTGTATGTAGTCCCTGAACTGCCTTGCAACGAACAGACGAAAAAGATCCACGACACGCAGATGCGCCACGGGAACGAAAAGAAAAAAAAAAGAACTTGAGAGTTAGGGCGAGGTTGGCTACGGGCGGATTCGACTCACCCCCACTGGACGGCGAGGGCCTCGTAATCCCAGTACTCCTTGGGGCGCACCACGTTAACGTCGGCGTAGACCCTGGCCTTTGACATGGCTGAAGACGATCCGGATCCCGCGGGCGGGCGACGGATCAGAGAGAGGGGAGGGCTCGGAGGAGTTTGGTGCTTTCCCGGTGGCGCGTCCGTCAAGCGGACATCGCCGGCGGCGAGATGGCGCTAGGGTTTCAACAAGTACGATTTGGTTTTCCTGAGAAACATGTTTTTGGGGATATTGTTTTGGGGATGTAGGTGGGGGGCGTGCGAGAAGCGCGGTCAGTGCAGGGTCCATGGGGGTGCGCGAAAGGAGCTCGTGTTGGGACCCAACTGGCAAGTGTATCGTGGGCCCAATCCGAGCTAAGGGTTAAAAACGCTCTTATATATTATTAGGGCATCTCCAAGACGGACCCACAAACTGCCCCCGTCTGGACTGTGCGAGACATCCAACGTGGGATTGTATTGGTCCACGGGATAACCCGGATGCAGTTTCTATCGCAAAACGGAGACAAAAGTGGGGAAGCTTTGCGGGAGTCCGGACGCGCGAAACATAGGAATCCGACCCCATGCCCACCCAAAACCTTTCCGGACCCCGCGAGTCCATCATCCTCATTTTCTCTCCTGCCTTCTTTCTCTCTTGTTGTCGTTGCCGCTCCACCACCTCTGCCACCACGCCACCCCTAACGAAAATATGCGTCTCCGTCACCTCCAACGCTCCAACAGGCCTCCACCCCGCTTCTCCTCCGTCTCCGTTCAACCCTATCCTTTGACCGCCCCGCCAGGTACCATCCGCTACTATTATTCTCACCATGCCCGGCAACTGTTTGATGTATCGCCAAAGCTGAAAACAGGTGTCCCTTCTTCTTTCTAGCAATGGATTTCGATTTGGAGTACATATACAAGAAGTATGTTAAGTCGTTCGATGGCTCGTCAGACGAGGAGTACACCGATGAGACAGCGATGATGTAGGCGGTCCTTTAAGATGCGGAGCGTGTGGAGGAGCATGTTCTCAATTTCCAAGGGCTCGATCAAGGGTCATCGAGTGCTCAGCCGCAACACGGTGCGCGGCCATTTCACATTGATGGTCGACTACTTTGCCCCTGATGTCTGGTCCTACGATGACTACATCCTGAAGAAGGACGTCGTGAAAACAATTGGCTTCTCTGGTTATCAGAAGTGCACGATCGCACTCTAGATGCTTGCATATGGCACGGCCATTGATTCGTGGGACGAGTACCTACGGATTTCTGAGAGCACATGTGGAGATGCCATTGTCAGGTTTGCAACTACCTTGGTCGAGGTGTTCGGACCTCGGTACCTGAGAGAAACAACGGTGGCAAACACCGAGAGGTTCCTTGCAATCTCAGAAGCAAGAGGGTGGCTAGGCTTGCTTGGATCTCTTGACTGCGTGCATTGAAAATGGAAAAATTGTCTAAAGACTTTACAAAGGCAATATTAGGGTCATGTTAAGAAGCCCACCATCATTCTTGAAGTACTTGCATCACATGATCTTTGGATTTGGCACGCTTTCTTTGGCATGCTCGGGTCTAACAATGCACTGGTACAGCGAGCTGCTATACAAATGGTTTTTAACCCCTTTCCACGATGGCATTTTAAACCGTCGCCTAATGAGTGTGGGCGATAGGGGGGTCCTTCCCACACGACTCAAAAAACGTCGGGGATAGGTAGTAGGAATGCATATGTTTTTGCATAACTAAGTGTATGCAATGCGGGCATCTATCCCAAACGCGATTCTTCACACAACTGCTTGTGATATATCGAATATCCCAAACGCTCCATCTTTGCTACTCGTGTGTGCTAGCATTATCATTGCACACGAGATTATGTGGTGCAACGTTTACGATGCACACTCCATCATAAATAGTTCATGATTGCCAAGCGTGTGCGATCAGGAGACTATCACACACATTCACTTCTCCCAAATCGTATGCGGTCTGTAATTAAGAAGATTACCTAATCATCGTACGAGTGTCGGATGGGATTACGAAACGTCGGACCATTGTAGCAGTGTCGTACAGGATAACTATCGCACACGCTATTATGTGGTGCAACGTTTACGATGCATGCGACATCCGACACGGTTCATGATTGTAAACCGTGTACGATAAGGCGACTATCACAAACATTTAGTTTGCTCGCACCGTTTGTGATATTGTCTGACATCACACACGCTTCGCAAACGGCAATTGTGTGCATGGTCACACATGTTTCCTCTCTGCAAACTGTGTTGGAAGTACATGTATATCACACACGTTTGTGCTTTACAGACCGTGTGCGTCGTAACGACCTGCAGAGCATATTTCGACCCTAATTAAATCGATGCTATTTAAAATTGTATCGAATTTGAATTTGAAAGTTGGCTATAACTTTATTCATATCCATCAGGTTAAACAACCAATGCATTATTGATTCATAGATACATATGTTCAAGAATTACATAAGCACCAAATAAAGAATGATGAACCAGGGTTGTATACTTATACTATTAAACATGGTAAAGAAAGATGCAAAAGACATTCTGGTTGTTGAACAAGGTGAAGCAGAATGCCCGTATTATGCTCTCCTCCATGCAGAAGGCACACATGAATCAGTCCAACCCCTTGTGATGGCCGACCACCTATCCTTCATTGTATTCATGACTCATGAGGGCATCTAGATAGTCATTGTGTTGTGGTACAAATACTTTAACCTTTGCATGCCCACCAATCATGTAGTTTGAGAGGTAGTCTTGAGTAAATTGCTTCCAAAACCACTGCAAAGGAAAAAGATTCAGATATTATCATGTAACACAACTCATTATGTGCAGTAAAAAGAAGGCTACAGAGTTCTTACTTACCATGCTGCAGTTCACTGTTGTCTAGCATACAGTGTAAACAAATAGTTCAATTGACATCTTTTGACCCATTTTAATAACAATCTTTATCAGTTCCTCTCTTGAAGTGGGTTCATGAATATCTCATTGCCCCATACGCAGAAAGGGCAGAAGCATGGATCTTTACCAATGACATGTACCTAAAAGCACCAAGTTAACATTAGAAGCTGAACAACAATTGCAATATGATGTAGTACAATACTCCCTCCGTCTCATTATATAAGATCTTATTGCATCCAATATATTCGCGGTGTGGATGAATAAACATCTTATATTATGGGGTGGAGGGAGTTTATTACATTTCTACAAATATCAGCCAATTAACTACAGTTAACTCTACTGTGTTGTTGGTGTTCTTGTTGCTCTTCTATGTATATCTAGACACCATCGGAATATTAAGGTAACGCTCTTGATTTGAGACTACGTTTGCCAAAGGTTGCCACACCTAGGCTTAGGCAAGTTTGACCAACTTAGGTGCGTGTTTGGTTCAAGCCACACTATGTTGCCACATTGCATACACTCAAAAAGTGTGGCAAGATTCTCTTAGGCGTGCCAACTTGTGGCTCTCGTTTTGAAGAACTAACCCGTTGGCAGGTTTGGTAACATTGTATGGCAAAGTGGCACTCCTAGGCCTAGAACCAGACAACCCTTCCTTGTTGTTGTGTGTCCTAGGATTGCATATTTAGTCATTCAGTACAACGCATCTTGCTATGTAGCCTCAGATATGTTAGATATGTCCCTACTTAACCTACCGATAAATGGGTTATAGATATATTCAGTTAAATGTCCGATTCAACGATTAATCCCTTATCAGGCCTTGGCCTATATGGTACCAGCTACCAATATCCTGAATAGTGAGTATATATAAGCCATGGGATGAAAATAACCTCGATGGTAAACATAAGATGTTCCCAATATTGTCATATGTAAGTACATCTAAAGGCATGCAAAGCACAACAGCCTAAACATCAACCAAATATATCCCATGGTAGAGAACATAATCTCCAAATGATAGCTTCATGGCGAAGGTTTAAGCATGCTAGTTAAGAAAAACAAGAAGTGAAAAGGTGTGTTATTAACTGCAACAAGCCTAATATTTAAAAACAAGCAAATATAGTCATTCAAACTTGTATTGTGCAGGTCTAAGTACACCAGTTATTGTTAAATCAAATGGAAAGGTGTGTTAAATACTCCCTTCGGCCCATTTTACTCTGCATATAAGAATTTTCTGAAGTCAAACTTCATAAAGTTTGACCTTATTTATATGAAAAAATATCAACATCTACCATGCTAAAGTTATACAATATGAAAATTTAAGTCATGTCACATCTACTGATATTGATTTCATATTGTAAATGTTGGTATTTTTTCTATAAAGTTGGTCAAACTTTATGAGGCTTGACTTTAGACAAATCTTGTATGCGAACTAAAAAGGGCCAGAGGGAGTACAACATGCTTAACAACAACCAAATATAGTCATTCATAGAGCTATTGTTAAAATTGGTATTGATGAAATTGAACTGCACAGTTCATACTAACACATATAGAACATCACATTGTGAATAACTGAAATAAACAAGGCATACTACAAAGAACCAAAGATGGCAATTGAAACTGGACATATGCTAACTACAAACAACCGAACAACCAAAAACCATAGAAATAAACAAGGTGTAATGCAAACAACCAAATATAGATAAATATTGGATAGGTTCTCACTACAAAAGGGGTTCTAGAAAACAAATCATGGAATTCCCTCGGTGAAGACGCACGGCAAAACAAATCATGGGTTTCCTCACTTGTCACAGATTGGCTCCTCCTCGTGGTCGCCATTGATGAGGTCTGACTTGGCAGCTAAGGATCCCAAGCGAGCATCACAAAACATGTCCTTCAAAAATGACAAAAGGGGCTCCATGGCAATGAAGGATGGCAAAATTGTTCATAATGAGCCGCACGAGACCAGCAGCAGGGCCATCGATGAGTCTGGCGGCTGTCGAACCCAAGGGGTTGGGGGTGGGCAACTTAACCTATGACATTGCCCGCGTCAAGCCATCGCCGTCGATGACCTCCATGTCGTAGCCGGCGTCCACGACATGCCAGAATACTCTAGCCCGCTGATTGAAAGGTTGCGTCCAATCATCATCGTCAGCTTCCTCACCGGCCACCTCACCGACGTCGGGCGAAGAGGTCGCGGTAAAGCTCTTTTGGGCCATTCGCTCCTCGAGCTCCCCGGGAAGTGTAGCCAAGCTTAGGCTGTGACGCTCTGGAGTAGGGGAGGGGTGGGGGTGGGGATCTTAGGGAAAGGGGGGTGTTTCACAGGTGTCATCTAAGAAACCCAGGGCGGCAAGGTATGTATATCGGTGGGTAACCTACACGGGCATACCGGCAGAGATTGAAGATGGAGGCGGCGCGGCAGCTGAGGGAGTCCTGGATTAGGGGGTCCCGGGGCGTCCGGGCTATGTGACGTGGGCCGGACTGGTGGGCCGTGAAGATACAAGATAGCAGGCTTCCCCCGTGTCCGGATGGGACTCTCCTTGGCATGGAAGGCAAGCTTGACGTTCGGATATGAAGATTCCTTTCTCTGTAAACCGACCATGTACAACCCTAGCCCCCTCTGGTATCTATATAAACCGGAGGGTTTAGTCCATAGAGGCAGTCATAATCATACAAGCTAGACATCTAGGGTTTAGCCATCACGATCTCGTGGTAGATCAACTCTTGTAACCCCTATACTCATCAAAGTCAATCAAGCAGGAAGTAGGGTATTACCTCCATCAAGAGGGCCCGAACATGGGTAAACATCGTGTCCCCTGCCTCCTGTTACCTTCGATCCTTAGACGCACAGTTCGGGAACCCCTACCCGAGATCTGCCAGTTTTGACACCGACATTGGTGCTTTCATTGAGAGTTCCTCTGTGCTGTCGACAAAGGATTCGATGGCTCGTTTGATCATCCACAATGATGCTGTTTCGGGGGAGATCCCCCCGGGCCAGATTTTCGTATTCGGCGGCTTCGCGCTGCGAGCCAACTCGATTGGCCACCTGATACATCTCCAATGCATCTATAATTTTTTATTGTTCCATGCTATTATATTATCCATCTAGGATGTTTTATATGCATTTATATGCTATTTTATATGATTTTTGAAACTAACCTATTAACCTAGAGCCCAGTGCCAGTTTATGTTTTTTCCTTATTTTTGAGTTTTACAGAAAAGGAATACCAAACGGAGTCCAATTGACATGCCAATTTTTGATGATTTTTTATGGACCAAAAGAAGCCCCCGAAGTAAAAGAGTTGGGCCAGAAGAGTCCCGGGCCGTCCACGAGGATGGGGGCGCGCCCTACCACCCCGGGCGCGCCGCGCTATCTCGTGGACGACTCGGGGACCCCCTGACTTGTTCCCAACGCCAAAAATTCCTATAAATACAGAAACCTCCAGAAAATAACCTAGATCGGGAGTTCCGCCGCCACAAGCCTATGTAGCCACCGAAAACCAATCTAGACCCGTTCTGGCACCCTGCCGGAGGGGGCAATCCCTCTCCGGTGGCCATCTTCATCATCCCGGCGCTCTCCATGACGAGGAGGGAGTAGTTCACCCTCGGGGCTAAGGGTATGTACCAGTAGCTATGTGTTTGATCTCTCTCTCTCTCTCTCGTGTTCTTGATTCAGAACGATCTTGATGTATCGCAAGCTTTGCTATTATAGTTGGATCTTATGATGTTTCTCCCCCTCTACTCTCTTGTAATGGATTGAGTTTTCCCTTTGAAGTTATCTTATCGGATTGAGTCTTTAAGGATTTGAGAACACTTGATGTATGGCTTGCATGTGCTTATCTGTGGTGACAATGGGATATTTACGTGATCCACTTGATGGATGTTTTGGTGATCAACTTGTGAGTTCTGTGACCTCGTGAACTCATGCATAGGGGTTGGCACACATTTTCGTCTTGACTCTCTGGTAGAAACTTTGGGGCACTCTTTGAAGTTCTTTGTGTTGGTTGAATAGATGAATCTGAGATTGTGTGATGCATATCGTATAATCATACCCACGGATACTTGAGGTGACATTGGAGTATCTAGGTGACATTAGGGTTTTGGTTGATTTGTGTCTTAAGGTGTTATTCTAGTACAAACTCTTGGATGGATTGGGCGGAAAGAATAGCTTCATGTTATTTTACTACGGACTCTTGAATAGATCGATCAGAAAGGATAACTTTGAGGTGGTTTCGTACCCTACAATAATCTCTTCATTTGTTCTCCGCTATTAGTGACTTTGGAGTGACTCTTTGTTGCATGTTGAGGGATAGTTATATGATCCAATTATATTATTATTGTTGAGAGAACTTGCACTAGTGAAAGCATGAACCCTAGGCCTTGTTTCCTAGCATTGCAATACCGTTTTTGCTCACCTTTATCATTAGTTACCTTGCTGCTTTTATATTTTCAGATTAGAAAAACCTATATCTACCATCCATATTGCACTTGTATCACCATCTCTTCACCGAACTAGTGCACCTATACAATTTACCATTGTATTGGGTGTGTTGGGGACACAAGAGACTCTTTGCTATTTGGTTGCAGGGTTGTTTGAGAGAGACCATCTTCATCCTATGGCTCCCATGGATTGATAAACCTTAGGTCATCCACTTGAGGGAAATTTGCTACTGGCCTACAAACCTCTGCACTTGGAGGCCCAACAACGTCTACAAGGAGAAGGTTGTGTAGTAGACATCACCACCTCGAGCAGATCGACAGCTACGCCCCTGGTCATCAGATCAGTTTCGGGAACCTAAACTATGTCGCCGATATCCGAGGATATTTGATCTTCGAAGGGTTCGCGGCCCCGAGTACCACTCCGGCCTTAGATCTAGAGCAGGCCGTCAGGTCCGAAGATGGGAGTCTAGAGCCTGCCGGACTCTCTGCGATTATGGAGCTTGCTACCGGAGAAGCACCGGACACTCCGCCGGACTCTAACTATGAACTCTCGAGGTCCGTGTCAAGCGGGCGCTGCTAGGAGGCTCCAACTCTGGACAGCCCCACGGACTCTCGTTTCCCTTTCCAACCCTCGCCTTTAAGCGAGGCTCTGGACTTAATGTGATCACTCGCCATTACGAATGATCGCTCCCAAATTATGCCCAACCCAGACTAGGGGCTGAGAGCGGGGAATTTTACGTCCCACCTACCACCCACTTCATAGCACTGTCGAAGATCTAACCGACATGCTGGACTACGCTTCCGAAGACATCGACGATATGGACGATGATGCCGGAGACGAACAAGGCCAAAACCCTCTGTTTAACGGACGATGGACGACCACCTCCACATACGACGTGTACATGGTGGACACACCTAAAGAGGATGGTGACGATGGCAAGGAGTATCCGGTTGAGGACAAGCCTGCTGAAGCCCCTCCGAAGCATCGACGTCAGCGGCGCCGCTCAAAATCACGTCGTGACAAAGACAGCAATACCGGCACCGAAGACCATAACACTCCGGAGAATGCCGAAGACCCTGAAGCCCCTGTCGAGCCAACATCCGAACCGGATGATTGGGAGGATGGGTAAGTTAATCCCTATTGGGGAACACAGTATTTCAAAAAATTTCCTACGATCACGCTGCTACCTCTTGAGCATGCGTTGGTTTTCCCTTGAAGAGGAAAGGGTGATGCAGCAAAGTAGCGTATGTATTTCCCTCAGTTTTTTAGAACCAAGGTATCAATCCAGTAGGAGACTACACGCAAGTCATCTAGTACCTGCGCAAACAAACAAGAACCTCGCAACCAACGCGATAAAGGGATTGTCAATCCCTTCTCGGTCACTTAGGAAAGTGAGATCTGATAGAGATAACAAGACAAATATTTTTGGTATTTTTGTTGTATAGATTGAAAAGTAAAGATTGCAAAATAAATAGTAAACTAGAATTGTAGATCGGAAACTTATATGATGTAAAGTAGACCCCGGGGCCATAGGTTTCACTAGTGGCTTCTCTCAAGATGGCATATATTACGGTGGGTGAACAAATTACTGCCGAGCAATTGATAGAAAATCGCATAGTTATGATGATATCTAGGCATGATCATGAACATAGGCATCACGTCCATGTCAAGTAGACCGAAACAATTCTGCATCTACTACTATTACTCCACACATCGGCCGCTATCCATCATGCATCACTACTGCAGGATGGTCTAAACACGACACTACGATCAGAGACCCTTCGACGAAACTGTGTGCGATGCCATAATCACAAATGGTGGTGTAAAAACCCCGTAAAAAGGGTGCAAAACATTTGCGATGACAGATGCATCAAACACGGTTCTGAATTTAGTTGCGTGTGCGATGTAGGGCATACGGTTCAGCTCAATTAACTGTTTGGGATGAGGAGGCACAAAAGAAATGGGTAGCCAGATGAAGGCGTGTGCGACATACAACATACGATTCACTGGGATGAACTGTGTGTGATTAGGCAACACAATGGAAATGGTTCAACTGAACAAGATGTGTGTGATACATGGCAAACAGGTCCATAATCTGAAATGTGTGTGAAGACCAATAATAACACAGACGATTGCTGCTAATAAGCCATGTGAATTGCTCTATCTACAGTAGAATAACATGTATATATATAACTGAAATAAACATCCAATTACATAAGTGACTATACAGATCATTCGCACACACCTCAATAAACAATTGCATGCATTCTAAAGTAGGAGAAACGATCGTCTAGTCATCTATTTCTTGTGACGCTCCCGCCACTGCTATGTGGCTCGATCCCTCGTCTGGGCCAGGAAGAAGATAGTTTCTCATGTCAATGATCCGTGTACATCTCGTAGCTTGTGTACGCGTTCATGGCCGCATACTTGACATGTTGTTCATCCAGTCTCTTGTGCCACACATTGTGCCAGGCGTTCCTGTCCTTATTGCTCTCTTGCTTCATCTTCGCGTAGTAGGGGTCGATGATGGCCGAGGCGAGGTCAACCAGGGAGTTCAATTTGCTTTTGTTGCTGCCCCAGACCTT
The DNA here is from genome assembly GCF_002162155.2 of Triticum dicoccoides. NCBI lineage: Eukaryota > Viridiplantae > Streptophyta > Magnoliopsida > Poales > Poaceae > Triticum > Triticum dicoccoides. The sequence continues at coordinate 412,653,939 of NC_041382.1, forward strand.
GTAGTGGCTTTGGATGTTGACAAGATTCGAGCATTTCAAGTCCGAAACCTTGAGCGCTTTTAGATCATTGGTGGTGTCCACCATAGTGAAACCATAGTCGGAGCTATTGATAAACCTGGAGAAACACTCGCAAGGCCTCGTGGCAAGGTGAAAGTGGTAGATGAGGATGTCATGTCGCACGCACAACTGGGCGACGGCAACCTTCTGATCGTGCCCGGCACGACCGATGGTGTACTCGAGGTCGAAGCCGACCACTCGATACTTGTCCTCGGCAAGGAACTGCTCCATAGTTTGGATGGGGCTCTCCACCAAGACTGGATCGTTCGTGTACACCACCGAGAGGGCCTTCCCCTCATGTGGGTGTCCACTATGTGATGCGTTGTGAACTGCCCGCCGTTGTCATTGTCGGCCGCTGGGAGCGCCATTGGAGCCACGGGGAGCACCATTGGAACCGCTGGATGTCCTCTTTGTATGTGTCCTCATGGGTGTGCTTATTGTGTCATGTGAGACGAGAGATGAAGGTAAATGGCCGCAGGAATAAAAGGGGGCCGGGCGGCGTGGATTCTCGGCGCGTCTGCATGGCAGTTTTTGCAGCGGGTAACTGCATCGTCGCACTGCACCCGGCGCAACCGCTTGCACACGAACGTGCGTGATCGTGCGCCGGCCCAAAACATTGGCAGCGCGCGTGGAGGGACGAGGGAAGAGCACCCAGAGGGACGCAATAGCAGAGCGCGCGCGGCGGGACGCGAACAGAGCGCGTCGCGGCCGCCTGAACCGAAAGCAACCACACACATAGAGCAGTTGAACACGCAGGAAATAGTCGCCCACAAGCCGGCTGACAGTTGCGTCGCTGCGTAGAGAGCGGTCGTGTGGTACCACCTCCGTCTAGTCTATAGTATCCTTTATATTCCATGCCATACTTTGGCCACAAATTTAACCAACAAAATGTTAATGCATGTTTTAAAGTTATATAATTGGAAACTATGTTCAAATACAAATCCAACTATATAATTTGTGGCGACATGCATTCATATTTTATTAGTTAAATCATACTTATAAACCAGGACGGTGGTATAGTAGTTAATTAAATTGCAAATGTTTTTTTATTAACCGTATGTGTACGTGGCCTTTCATCCTCCTCTCGCACGTCTTGTCACCCCGCTGCCGCAGACGGCTTACAGCGCAAGCTTGTGCAGCACGCGGGGGCGTTCTTTTTGCCAAACGGTGGCGCCAATGAATCGTCGGTGAGCCCGTTCCCGCGCAATCTCGCAGGTTCCCACGCAAGCTTCCTGCCCGACTCGGTGAAATCCCCCATAATCCCAATGCTTACCGGCCTGCTATAAAAACCCTCACGGTCGGCGAGTCCCGCGTCGCATTTTCCCCTCCATCCCTGTAGCTTATCTCGTCTGCTTCTCCCACATTCGCCAATGGCACCGGTCGTCGCCCAGCCGCTCCGCCGTCATTAGAGGACAACTCCAGCTGGGAGGCTACACCGCAGCGGCGGCACAGTCCCCGACGTAGTGTAGTGCGCGTGGCGTCCCTGTTGGGTATGCGCGGAACACCCACCACACGCTCCGCCGCCGGTGCCCGTCGGCAGCTGTTGCCGGCCGCCGTTGCCGCCACACCACCGTCGAAAGCCAGGGCCATCGCCTGCTCCGCCGCCTCGGCCCGAAGGCGGGAGATGGCCATCGTGGCCGCCACCCCACTGCCGCCCACTGTGGCCATCTCCTGCTCCGCCACCATGGCCCGAAGGCGGGAGGTGGTGGTCGTGGCCGCCACCCTGTCATCGGCCGCCGTGGCCGCCAGCCCACCGTCGACCGCCGGGGTCATCACCCGCTCCGCCACCGCCGCCCGAAGGCGGGAGGCGGAGGTGGATGCCCGCACATGTGATAGCGACCTTGCGCGCTACACCGAGTTCCTGCGGGAGGAGGAGGAGCGCCTCGTCGAGAACGCAAAGAACCTTACCGCCGTAGTGGCTGCGGCACACGCCACCTCGGAGGCGAGGAATGAGGAGATCTACAAGGAGAACCACCGCTTTGAGAGGGGTCGTATGGAGCGGCAGAGGGCGTTCGAGTTGAGCGTCACTGAAGTTGCATTAGCGGCAGGCACCTCATTACGGTTGCCCAGCTCGTTGGTAGGCTCCTCCTCCGCCTCTTATTGAGTGCGCTCGGCGGAGGAGAGGCAGCCGGAAGTAGTACAAAGACCCTCCGCAGTAGTAGTAGTATTTAGGGGCTATTTTGTTCAGTTCATCTGACTATAGATGTTGTGGAACTGTACAACGTACGTAAAATTAGCTAGTATATATAGTTGAACTAGCTATTTCAGTACGTGGTTGGCAACAATTGGGGAAAAGTTTGGTCGGTTCAGCTGTCGAGTTGAACTGTTTGTATAAATTAAGAAGGACTGCTTAATCTATGAATGAAATCTATGCTTAATTACTGAATTTCAGTTGCAAAAATTAGATACTGCTAGTGATTTTTAGCTTCATATTTTCAAAATCGCAGTGTTACAAGGATTGACAAATCTTACAAAATTGTTTGTACGTGTGTAGCGACCAGACCTCAAACGGTCCAATCTCTGTGCTCCAGTGTCATCCCTGGATAAGTAATGCCGACACCGCACAGTACTTGAAGGATTTATAACAGAGTAGCAATCACACACTTATTACAACGAGTGTCTCAAAAGAGAACTTATTACAATAAATATGGCTTAAGGCCATCTAATAATGATAACAACAGAAGGCTAGGAAGATAAGTGAGTCCATCAACTCCAATGGCATCACTGAGTATAGAACCACGACCTAAAGGCGCCTTACTCGTCGTCTGAAAAGTCTGCAACATGAACATTGCAGCCCAAAAACGGGTCAGCACATGGAATATGCTGGCAATGTAACACATAGAGAACAATGAACAGAAATAGGCTATACTACATGCATATATGGCTGGTGGAAAGCTCTATGGTTACAGTTTGTGTAAAGCCAATTTTTCCCTACTGCAAAGGAATAAATTTTATTTAACTATCATGGTAGTTGTTAAACATTGAGAGTGTAGACACCCTCTCAACCCCAATTAAACATCATCATTAAAAACCCAACAATATTAATTAGAGTAATATGATGAGATTCACATGATAATCCAAGTACTAGATGCTCAAAAATTGTCCATAACCAGGGACACAACTAACCATGATTAGTTTATACACTCTGCAGAGATTTGCGCACTTTTCCCCACAAGACCCGATCTCCTCCGTTGGGATTCTCGCACTACATGGTGTTTGAGAAATGGATGACCGAGACATAGTCTTTCAGAAGCGCTAGCACCTTACGATCGGGTAGACTGTTACACCTACTTTCCCCTACATCTGCTAGTCTACCACTGTAAGAGTTCGCACGACTTAATCAACTATGCTAGAGCCCACAGTAGCTTGTGGCTGCACACGGAAGTTTCTAGTATGAATAATCTCATGATCCCTTTGAGCCTGGGTGGCGGTCCAAAAGAAAAACAGGCAATCGCTGGAATACCCAGGTGCCTCAATCCACCCAGATGTGTGTTTAAGTTGCCACCTTAGATAAACCATTAATTTAACAATCTCACATCTGTCATGGAAACACTCACCCAATCCACGTCTACTAACATAGCATAGCAATATAAGCAAACGTAGAAGTAACTCCCAGGGTTTGATAAAGAAACAGGTAATAGGTACTACCTCATCTACTTCCCAAAACCCACAATTTAATTAGATCCTAATCATGCATTGTTTGAGGATTGATCTAATGCAATAAAAACTGGGTAGTAGGAGGTATGATCAAAGTGTTACTTGCCTTGCTGATGATCCGCGAAACCTAGCGATTCGAAGTAGCAAGCAGCGCACTCCGGGTGCTCTATCACAAACAAACAAGCATACAATAAGTACTCATCTAATGCACGTGTAAAACTCAAATAAGAGATCTAACCAGAAAGTTCAACTTAAGAACTCCGGTTTGCAAAAAGAATCAAATCAAACGAAGCAACGAAAGTCAAACGGCGAAAGAAACAAGCTTCATTTACTAATCTGGATCTAAGTCAAATTTTACAGAGGCAAAAACTTGTTTGAGTTGGTTAAACGGAAAGAGGGTTTTGAGACGAAACTCCAGGTGCTTGAATCGCCTGATTCCGATAAACGAGCGAAAAGTTATACTAAATCGAAAATCGGATCAGAAATCGCGATCAGAAATAATCGCGGATTAATCCGAGAAAAAGAAAAATGACGAACAGATTAACGAACGAACGTTCGTTATCTGGATCTAAACGATGAACATGTTCATTAGAACAAACAAACGAGCGAACGCTCGCTAATTAACCTAAACCGGAAAAAAAACTAATCTAATAAAAAAACGGAAACTAAAAAACCCGAACGAAAACCGGTGAAAACCAATGGTTTTCTAAGAAAACCGGCGGCGGCGGCGGAATCAACCTCGACGGCGGTGGCGAGGCTCCGGCGTCGGGCGGCGGTGGCGCGGGGCGTGGGGCGGTGCGGGGCGGCGGTGCGGCAAGGCGTCGGCGCGGCACGACGTCGGCGATGGCGGTGGCGCGCGGCAGTGGCGGCGGCTAGGGTTAGGGTTCCGGTGCGGGCGGCTGGGCTAACGGGCTCGGGGTCGGCGCTATATAAAGCCTGGCCGGAGGAGTCCGGGCCAAAACCGGCTCTAAGTCAGTTCGCACTTTTTTTAAAAAAAATTCACGCAGAAAAACAAACAAAAGAAATACTAAACAGACTCCAAAAATCCCGAAATAAATTTTCCCGGTCTTCTAAAATCAAGCCGCACAGGATGAACATTTATTTGGGGCCTAAATGCAATTTTCAAAAATGCACATTTTTCCTAAATTCAAACAAAATAGCAAAAAAAAAACCAAAATAAAATCTTATTCGATTTTATTATTAAATCCTCAATATTTCTTTATTTTGGGAAAGTCATTTTATCCCCTCTCTCATATTTTTGTGATAGAAATAATTGAAGATAAAATAAGTAAAATCAAATGATCCTATTTTCAAAATTTGAGAAAACTCAAATATGAAAATAATGAAATCCCCAACTCTCTCCGAGGGTCCTAGAGTTGCGTAGAATTTCTAGGATCAACCAAAATGCAATAAAATATGATATGCAATGATGATCTAATGTATAACATTCCAAATTGAAAATTTGGTATGTTACAAACCTACCCCCCTTAAGATGAATCTCGCCCTCGAGATTCGGGTTGGCTAGAAAATAGGTGAGGGTGGTCCTTCAGCAGATCTTCCTCTCGCTCCCAGGTGGCTTCATCCTCAGTGTGGTGGCTCCACTGAACTTTGCAAAACTTGATAACCTTGCCGCGGGTGACTCGGCTGGCATACTCAAGAATCTTGACTGGTTTCTCCTCATAGGTCAAATCACTGTCCAACTGAATCGCTTCCATTGGCACTGTATCTCTCAACGGTATATCAACCATCTCTACGTGGCACTTCTTCAATTGGGAAATGTGGAACACGTCGTGAACTCGTGACAATCCCTCGAGCAATTCCAACTTGTAGGCTACTTCTTCCATACATTCCAAAACCTTGCATGGTCCTACAAAACGTGGCGCTAACTTTCCCTTAACTCCAAAGCGCTTAACTCCTCGAAGTGGAGATACTCGGAGATAAACTCGGTCTCCGACTTCGTGAACTGTCTCCTTGTGTTTCGAATCTGCGTAGCTCTTCTGCCTGGACTGGGCTACCTTGAGCCTATCGCGAATCAATTTCACCTTCTGTTCAGACTCCTTAATCAGATCCGGTCCAAACAACTGCCGGTCTCCAATTTCATCCCACGACAATGGGGTCCTGCACCTCCTTCCGTACAAGGCTTCAAAAGGGGCCATCTTCAAACTGGATTGATAAGTGTTGTTGTAAGAGAACTCTACGTACGGCAAATTGTTGTCCCAACTAGATCCATAATCTAGCGCACAAGCTCTCAGCATATCCTCCAAAATCTGGTTGACTCTCTCGGTCTGGCCATCTGTCTGCGGATGAAAAGTTGTACTGAACTCTAGCCTGGTACCCAAAGTTTCGTGCAACTGATTCCAGAACTTTGAGGTAAATTGGGTTCCTCTATCTGATACAATGCTCCTTGGAACTCCATGCAGACATACGATCCTGGTCATGTATATCTTTGCCAACTTAGCACTGGTGTAGGTAGTCTTCACTGGGATGAAATGAGCTACCTTTGTCAAACGATCGACTACAACCCAAATCGAGTCATAGCCTAAACGAGTTCTGGGTAATCCCGTAATAAAATCCATGCCTAACTTATCCCACTTCCATTCGGGTATTGGCAATGGCTGTAACAATCCTGCTGGCTTCTGATGCTCTGCCTTTACTCTCTGACATACATCACAAACTGCTACATACTCCTTAATATCCTTCTTCATTCCGGTCCACCAGAAGATATCCTTCAAATCCAAATACATCTTGGTATTTCCTGGGTGAATCGAATATGGTGAATCATGGGCTCCCTGCAGAATTAACTTTCTGTTCTCCGGGTCATTGGGCACATAAACACGGTCTTCAAACCATAAGGTATCGTGTTCGTCCTCATGAAATCCTTTAATTTTTCCTTTGCTCATTTTCTCCTTTATAGAGGAAACCTCCTTGTCAGTCTTCTGAGCTACTCTGATCTTATCCATCAAAGTAGACTGAATCTCCAATGCTGCTACATAGCCTCTTGGGACTATCTCCAAACATAGATCACGAAGATCCTCGGCTAACTCCCTTGGTACATCTCCCGTCATTAGGGTGTTGACATGGCTTTTACGGCTCAACGCGTCAGCTACTACGTTAGCCTTTCCGGGATGGTAATGCAATCTCATATCATAATCCTTGATGAGCTCCAACCATCTCCTTTGCCTGAGATTCAACTCCTTCTGCGTGAAAATATACTTCAAACTCTTGTGATCCGTGTACACCTCACAATGGTTTCCAATGAGAAAATGTCTCCAAGTCTTTAATGCATGCACTACGGCTGCTAACTCCAAATCATGAGTGGCATAATTCAACTCATGCGGCTTAAGTTGTCGTGAAGCATACGAAACAACTCTTCCTTCCTACATAAGCACTGCTCCAAGTCCTCGACGTGAAGCGTCACAATACACCTCATAATCCTTGTTCTGATCCGGCAGAATCAACACTGGTGATGTAACCAAACGTATCTTCAACTCCTAGAAACTGGCCTCACATTTCTCAGTCCATTTGAACTTGGTATCCTTCTTCAACAACTCCGTCATAGCCTTCGCAATCTTCGAGAAATTTTCAATGAATCTCCGGTAGTATCCTGCGAGTCCAAGAAAACTCCGGATCTCTCCAACTGTTGTTGGTGCTTCCCAATTTGTCATAGTGTTAACCTTGGTGGGATCTACTGTTATACCTTCTCCGGATATAACGTGTCCGTGGAATCCAACTTCCTTCAACCAAAATTCACATTTGCTAAACTTGGCATATAACTGATGTTCTCTGAGCTTCTCAAGTACCAAACGCAAATGCCCCTTATGCTCTTCTTCATTCTTCGAGTAAACTAGAATATCATCAATGAACACTACGATGAACTTATCCAAAAACTCCATAAATACTTTGTTCATCATGTTCATAAAATATGCAGGTGCGTTAGTCAGGCCAAATGACATAAAGGTATACTCGTACAGCCCATACCTGGTGGTAAAAGCTGTCTTAGGTATATCCTGTTCTCGAATCTTCAAATGATGGTATCCTGATCGCAGATCGATGTTGGAAAATACCTTAGCTCCTTGCAATCGGTCAAACATATCATTGATCATCGGTAGTGGGTACTTGTTCTTGATTGTTACTTCGTTCAATCCTCGATAATCAACAACCATCCTTAACGATCCATCCTTTTTCTCCACTAGAAGTACTGGCGATCCCCAAGGCGAAGAACTTGGGCGAATATATCCTTTATCTAGTAACTCCTTAATCTGCTTCTTGATCTCCTCCAAATCTTTTGCGGGCATCCTGTATGGTCTCTTAGATATTGGCCCTGTGCCTGGCAAAAGCTCAATTAAAAACTCAATGTCTCTATCCAGTGGCATGCCTGGCAATTCCTCTAGAAACACATCGGGGAAATCCTTTACCACTGATACTTCCTCTTGCACAACTCGTGTTAACGAATTTACTTGAGTCCTCTTCGGCACATGCCGGGATACATACTTGATCCTTCTTCCTTCTGGGGTGGTGAGCAAAATCGACTTACTGGCACAATCGATATTTCCTCCATACAACGATAGCCAATCCATACCCAGAATTACATCCAAACCTTGTGATTCCAAAATTATTAAATCCGAGGGAAGCACATGCCTACCTATACTCAATGGCACTTGAAAACATCCTTTACTGTCCATGTACTCCGCTCCTGGTGAGCTTACTAACATAGGTGTTCTAAGAACTTTGGTGGGCAGGTTATACTTATCCGCAAATTCCCTTGATATGTATGAATGTGATGCACCAGTATCAAAAGGAACAATTGCAGTAAATGACTTAACCAAAAACTTACCGATTACTGCATCCGGCTGCTCTTCAACCTCCTTCACGTTAACGTGGTTCACCTGTCCCCTACTAAAAGGGTTCGGTTTCTTCCCAGAGCTTTCATTGCCATTCCCATTCTGGGCTTCAGGACATTCATTGGCATAATGTCCGGTCTTTTGGCACTTAAAGCAAATGACTTGGCTCAGGTCTCTCTTGGCTGGGGTTGATGGGTTGGTACGGTTCTGGCCGTTGCTTCGTCCATTCCCATTACCATTCTTGGGGCCATTATGATTGTGCGAGCTACCTCCTCCATGGGTATGCTGAAAATGTCCTCCCGGTCTAGGGGTAAAACGTGGCCTCTACTGAGCTCCAGAATTGTACTACCCTTGTCCATACTTCCTCTCGCGGTTCTCAATTTGCTGCTGCTTCCCTTCAATCATAAGAGCATGATCTACCAACTCCTGGTAGTTGTTGAAGCTTGCTACCATCAACTGCATTCTCAACTCATCATTTAGTCCCTCCAGAAACTTCTCCTGCTTAGCTGCATCCGTAGCCACGTCATCTGGGGCATAACGTGCTAGCTTACTAAAGTCCTCCACATACTGGCCAACTGTCCGTCCTCCTTGGCGCAAGTTGCGAAACTCACGCTTCTTCATGGCCATAGCTCCTGCTGAAACATGGGCAGTACGGAAAGCCTGCTGAAACTGGTTCCATGTGACAGTGTCGATAAGGAAAGTGGCTGTGAAATTTTCCCACCATGATGATGCGGGTCCGTCAAGCTGATGTGCGGCAAACTTCACCTTTTCCGCATCTGTGCCTCCTGCCGTGGTCAACTCCCTAGCTGTCTTGCGGAGCCAATCATCTGCTACTATAGGCTCGGTGCTACTAGAGAACACCGGCGGATTCAACCTAAGAAAACGGGCTAAGTGGTCAACAGGTGGTGGTGGTGGTGGGTTGTTGTTGTTGTTCCCCTGATTCTGATTCTGGACTAGCAACTGCATCAACGTATTCTGCTGCTGGATCAACTGAGTCAGCTCCGGTGGGAAGGTAAATCCGGGGTCATGTCTCGGAGGCATCTGATGGGTCTAGAAAAGATGAGATTTAAGAATAGAGAGGGGTCTAAAGAGAGAAAATACTACCCATATGCACATGAGGCAAAAGCAAACATTTCACTTCATTCAATCAAACAAGGGCATACAATCGGTCTAACCATCGCAAAAGTGCTCGGACTACTATATTTACATGGTGGACTACTACTACTGATGGGGTGGTCTACTAGAAATATTCTTCGGTTGCAGACTCCATGATATCTGCTCCAGCTTCATCAACATAGTCATCATCGCTATCGTCTGGGTCCGAGTCGGTGTCGTCGATGATGATGTAGTCTTCCGGGCGAATCTCCTTGGGTTCTTCGTCTTCTTCTACTGGTGTAGGGCCTCCCATAAATATTCCGATCTTCTTGATTAGGTCGTCATTCTTCTCCACTAGTACTTCGATTTCCTCTTCATAATATTCATGGGTAGCCTTGAGTTCTTCCTCTAGTTCCCTGATTCTTGTCCTTGCCTTCTTCAGATCTATCATGTCTGTGCACATCTGGTTCTCCTGACGTCGAATGTACTGGTTTAGCTCCTGGATAAAAGATGCAATTGATCTATCCTTCTTGGTGTTGATCATCTCCCAGTGTTCATCTCGGCGCCCACAAATCTGGTAGATAGTATCCTTGAGATCATTGCGGTAAACTTCTCCAATACGTCCCATGGCGATGTGAGCTGCCATGCTCTTTCCTAGACTCCAGGTTGGTGCATCAAAGTTAAACTCTATGGGCTCAGTGACTGGCATGAACGTCCTTCCTGGAACTTGAACTTGAATCATCCAGCGCTCCTCTTCCGGTAAAGTGGCATTGTAGGTTCCGGTGAAGCTTGGTACTCCGATGTTCAGGTATCTAGTGACTTCCTTCAAATGACGTCCAAACGGTGTATCTTCATCCGGGCACGTGAACTTGTTCCTTGCATCCGCCATCCTAAAAGGGTAGAAAAGATGAGGAGTCAGAATGAGAAGAGTGAGCAGTGATCTAGGGCTTTAGCTTACTGGTCGTGTCCTACAGTCAGCGTGTGCTTTGATACCATCTTGTAGCGACCAGACCTCAGACGGTCCAATCTCTGTGCTCTAGTGTCATCCCTGGATCAGTAATGCTGACACCGCACAGTACTTCAAGGATATATAACAGAGTAGCAATCACACACTTATTACAACGAGTGTCTCAAAAGAGAACTTATTACATTAAATATGGCTTAAGGCCATCTAATAACGATAACAGCGGAAGGCTTGGAAGATAACTGAGTCCATCAACTCCAACGGCATCACTGAGTATAGAACCACGACCTAAAGGCACCTTAATCGTCGTCTGAAAAGTCTGCAACATGAACGTTGCAACCCAAAAACGGGTCAGCACATGGAATATGCTGGCAATGTAACACATAGAGAACAATGAACAGAAATAGGCTATACTACATGCATATATGGCTGGTGGAAAGCTCTATGGTTACAGTTTGCGTAAAGCCAATTTTTCCCTACTGCAAAGGAATAAATTTTATTTAACTATCATGGTAGTTGTTAAACATTGAGAGTGTAGACACCCTCTCAATCCCAATTAAACATCATCATTAAAAACCCAACAATATTAATTAGAGTAACATGATGAGATTCACATGATAATCCAAGTACTAGATACTCAAAAATTGTCCATAACCTGGGACACGGCTAACCATGATTAGTTTATACACTCTGCAGAGGTTTGCACACTTTTCCCCACAAGACTCGATCTCCTTCGTTGGGATTCTCGCACTACATGGTGTTTGAGAAACGGATGACCGAGACATAGTCTTTTAGAAGCGCTAGCACCTTATGATCGGGTAGACCGTTACACCTACTTTCCCCTACATCTGCTAGTCTACCACTGTAAGAGTTTGCACGACTTAATCAACTATGCTAGAGCCCTGTGACGCCCCGAGACCATTGCGCCAGGTGTCTTCTAGTTATTCGCCGGCGTTGCCACGTCATTGCTTGCGTGTCATGTTTTTCATATCATGTCATCATGTGCATTGCGTCATCATGTTTTCAAAAACTTGCATCTGTCCAGGTCTCCCCGTTCCTTCCGTTGTCCGTTCTGAGTCCAGACACACTTGCACGCGCCCGCGGCCCCTCTAAAATATTATTTTATATATGGCAGAAAATGTTCTCAGAATGGGTTGAAAGTTGGCTTGTGGTCTTATTATAGTGTAGATAGACCGCCTGTCAAGTTTCATCGCATTCGGAGTTCGTTTGATAGCCCAACCGTTAAACTATAGCGGCATTATAGCCGGTCTAACGTCGGACGTTTTCGGTCTCCGGAAACAGTCGCCGAGCCTCCCTCTCTTCTCTTCTCTCAGCTCCAGACCGTCCACACAGCCCACAACCTACCACCAGGTCCAACCTAACCTCTCCCGTCAGCCCGCGGCCCTCCTCGCGCGCGCCCGAAAGCTGTCCTCGACCCGACCCGGACAGTCGTCACCGTTGGGTCCGGATCATCCCCAAACATCTACAAAATATCTCCCTTTTGTTAATTGGACTTCCTAACATATATTTTTCTCGGCCGTCCGATTTTGATTGGAGGGACGAGATAACGTAGCGACCAGACCTCAAACAGTCTGATCTCTGTGCTCCGGTGTCATCCCTGGATCAGTAATGCTGACACCACACAGTACTCGGAGGATTTATAGCAGAGTAGCAATCACACACTTATTACATCGAATGTCTCAAAAGAGAACTTATTACAATAAATATGGCTTAAGGCCATCTAATAACGATAACAACGGAAGGCTTGGAAGATAGGTGAGACCATCAACTCCAACGGCATCACTGAGTATAGAACCACGACCTAAAAACTCCTTAATCGTCGTCTGAAAAGTCTGCAACATTAATGTTGCAGCCCGAAAACGGGTCAGCACATGGAATATGCTGGCAAGGTAACACATAGAGAGTAATGGAATGCAACAGCTATACTATATGCATATTTGGCTGGTGGAAAGCTCTAAGGTTACAGTTTTTGCGTAAAGCCAATTTTTCCCTACTTCAAAGGAATAAATTTAATTACTATCATGGTGGTTGTTAAACATTGAGAATGGTTGACAACATTCTCAATCCCAATTAAGCATCATTAACCCAACAAAATTAACTTTAGAGTAACATGTTGAGATTCACATGAAAATTCAGGTACTAGATACTCAAGAAGTCCATAACCGGGGACACGACTAACCATGATTAGGTTATTACACTCTGCAGAGGTTTGCGCACTTTTCCCCACAAGACTCGATCGCCTTTGTTTGTTTTCTCGCACTACATGGTGTTTGAGAAGACGGATGACCGAGACATAGTCTTTCAGAAGCGCTAGCACCTTACGATCGGGTAGACCGTACCACCTACATCCCCTACATCTGCTAGTCTACAAATGTAAGAGTTCGCACAACTTAATCAACTATGGCTGCACACAGAAGTTTCTAGTATGAATAATCTCATGATCCCTTTGAGCCTGGGTGGCGGTCCAAAAGAAAAACAGGCAAGTCCTGGAATACCCAGGTGCCTCAGTCCACCCAGATGTGTGTTTAGGTTGCCACCTTAGATAAACCATTAATTAACAATCTCACATCTGTCATGGATATCACTAACCCAATCCACGTCTACTAGCATAGCATGGCATAATAAGCAAACGTAGAAGTAACTCCCAAGGGTTTTATAATAAACAGGTAATAGGTACTACCTCATCTACTTCCCATCCCACAATTTAATTAGATCCTAATCATGCAATGTGTGAGGATTGATCTAATGCAATAAAAGTGGGTTGTAGAAAAGGTATGATCAAAGTGTTACTTGCCTTGCTGATGATCCGCGAAACCTAGAGATTCAAAGTAACAGGCGGCGCACTCCGGGTATTCTATCGCAGACAAACAAACAAGCATACAATAAGTACTCATCTAATGCACAGGTAAAACTCAAATAGAAGATCTAACCAGAAAGTTCAACTTAAGAACCCTAGTTTGCAAAAAAAGAATCAAATCGAACGAAGCAAAAGAAAACAAACGGCGGAAGAAAACAACTTCGTTCTAGAAATCTGGATCTAAATCAAATTTTACAGTAGCAAAAACTTGTTTAAGTTGATTATTCGGAAAGAGGGTTTCGAGACGAAACTTCAGGCGCTTGAATCGCCTGATTCCGATAAACGAGTGAAAAGTTATACTAAAACGAAAATCGGATCAGAAATCGCGATCAGAAAATAACCGCGGAAAAATCCGACGAAAAAGAAAAACGACGAACGGATTTTTTTTAAAACGGCACAGAAGTCGAGGCCGCGAACCTCGGGCGGTGCGCGGCTCCGGCGGATCGGCGACAGGGCGGCGGCGGCGACTAGCTAGGGCTTCGGGCGCGGGGCTGGTGTGGGCTCTCGGGCCCCGGGGCGGCGCCTTATAAAGGCCCCGGCCAGGGGAGTCCTGGCCGAGTACGGCCCATAGTCGGTTCCGCTGTTTTTTTTAATAATTACGCTCGGAAGAAATAAAAAGAAATACTAAATGGACTCCAAAAATCACGAAAAAAAATTTCCCGGGCTTCTAAAATCAAGTCCGATAAAGTGAACATTTATTTGGGCCCTAAATGCAATTTTGAAAAACGCGCATTTTTCCTAAATTCAAATAAAAAACCGAAAAACTCCGAAATAAATCTTATTTGATTTTTTATTAAATCCTCAATATTTTCTATATTTTGGGAAAGTCATTTTATTCCCTCTCTCATATTTTTGTAATAGAAATAATTGATGATAAAATAAATAAAATCAAATGATCCTATTTACAAAATTTGAGAAAACTCAAATATGTAAATAATGAAATCCCCAACTCTCTCCGTGGGTCCTTGAGTTGCTTAGGATTTTCTAGGATCAAAACCAAAAGCAAAATAAAATATGATATGCATGATGATCTAATGTATAACATTCCAAATTGAAAATTTGGGATGTTACAAACCTACCCCCCTTAAGATGAATCTCGCCCTCGAGATTCGGGTTGACTAGAAAATAGGTGAGGGTGGTCCTTGAGCAAATCTTCCTCTCGCTCCCAGGTGGCTTCATCCTCCGTGTGGTGGCTCCACTGAACTTTGCAAAACTTGATAACCTTGCTGCGAGTGACTCGGCTGGCAAACTCTAGAATCTTGACTGGTTTCTCCTCATAGGTCAAATTGTTATCCAACTAAATTGCTTCTAATGGCACTGTGTCTCTCAAAGGTATGTCGGCCATCTCCGCGTGACACTTCTTCAACTGAGAAACATGGAACACATCATGAACTCCTGTCAATCCTTCTGGCAATTCCAACTTGTAGGCCACTTCTCCCATACGCTCCAAAACTCGATATGGCCCTACAAATCGTGGCGCTAACTTCCCCTTAACTCCAAAGCGCTTAATCCCTCGAAGTGGGGATACTCGAAGATAAGCTCTGTCTCCGACTTTGTAAATTGTCTCCTTGCGTTTAGAATCCGCGTAGCTCTTCTGCCTTGACTGGGCTACCTTGAGCCTATCGCGAATCAACTACACCTTCTGTTCAGACTCTTTAATCAGATCTGGTCCAAACAACTGACGGTCTCCAACTTCGTCCCATGTCAACGGTGTCCTGCACCTCCTTCCGTACAAAGCTTCGAAAGGGGCCATCTTCAAACTGGTCTGATAGCTGTTATTGTAAGAAAACTCTGCATATGGCAAATTATCGTCCCAACTAGATCCATAATCTAGCGCACAAGCTCTCAGCATATCCTCCAAAATCTGATTGACTCTCTTGGTCTGTCCATCTGTCTGTGGATGAAAAGCTGTACTAAATTCTAGCCTAGTACCCAAAGTCTCATGCAACTGCTTCTAGAACTTTGAGGTAAACTGGGTTCCTCTATCTGATACGATGCTCCTCGGAACTCCATGCAAACATACGATCCTGGCCATGTATATCTTTGCCAACTTAGCACTGGTGTAAGTGGTCTTTACTAGGATGAAATGAGCTACCTTCGTCAATCGATCAACTACAAGCCAAATAGAGTCATAGCCTGAACGAGTCCTTGGTAATCCCGTGATAAAATCCATGCCTAGCTTATCCCACTTCCATTCGGGTATCGGCAATGGTTGCAACAATCCTGCTGGCTTCTGATGCTCTGCCTTAACTCTCTGACATACGTCACAAACTGCTACATACTCCGCAATATCCTTCTTCATTCCAGTCCACCAGAAAATATCCTTCAAATCCAAATACATCTTGGTATTTCCTGGGTGAATCGAATACGGTGAATCATGTGCCTCTTGCAAAATCAACTTTCTGATCTCCGGGTCATTGGGTACATAAACACGGTCTTCAAACCATAGGGTATCGTGCTCATCCTCACGAAATCCTTTAGCTTTTCCTTGGCTCATTTTCTCTTTTATAGAAGCAATCTCCTTGTCAGTTTTCTGAGCTTCCCTGATTCTGTCCATCAAAGTTGACTGAATTTCGAACGTTGCTACATAGCCTCTCGGAACTATCTCCAAACATAGATCACGAAGATTTTCTGCTAACTCCTTGGGTATTTCTCCCGTCATTAATGTATTGACATGGCTCTTGCGGCTTAATGCATCAACTACTACATTAGCCTTCCCGGGATGATAATGCAATCTCATATCATAATCCTTGATGAGCTCCAACCATCTCCTTTGTCTAAGGTTCAACTCCTTCTGCGTGAAAATGTACTTCAAACTCTTGTGATTCGTGTACACCTCACAATGATTTCCAATGAGGAAATGTCTCCATGTCTTCAATGCATGCACTACGGTCGCTAACTCCAAATCATGCGTGGCATAATTTAATTCATGAGGCTTCAGTTGTCGTGAAGCATACGAAACAACTCTCCCTTCCTGCATAAGCACTGCTCCAAGTCCTCGACGTGAAGCGTTGCAATACACCTCATAATCCTTGGTTTGATCTGGCAAAATCAACACTGGTGAGGTAACCAAACGGTTCTTCAATTCCTGGAAACTTGCCTCACACTCCTCAGTCCATTTGAACTTAGTATCCTTCTTCAGCAACTCCGTCATAGGCTTCGCAATCTTTGAGAAGTTCTCAATAAATCTCCGGTAGTATCCTGCGAGTCCAAGAAAACTCCGGATCTTTCCAACTGTTGTTGGGGCTTCCCACTTGGTCACGGTTTCAACTTTAGCGGGATCTACCGCTATACCTTCTCCGGATATAACGTGTCCGAGGAATCCTACTTCCTTCAACCAAAACTCACATTTGCTGAACTTGGCATATAACTGGTGTTCTCTAAGCTTTCCAAGTGCCAAACGCAAATGCTCCTTATGCTCCTCTTCATTCTTCGAATATACCAGGATATCATCAATGAACACTACGACGAACTTATCCAAAAACTCCATAAACACTTTGTTCATCATGTTCATAAAATAGGCAGGTGCGTTAGTCAGACCAAATGACATAACGGTATACTCATACAGCCCATACCTGGTGATAAAAGTTGTCTTCGGTATGTCCTGCTCTCGAATCTTCAGCTGATGGTACCCTGATCGCAAATCGATCTTGGAAAATACTTTAGCTCCTTGCAATCGATCAAACAGATCGTTGATCATTGGTAGTGGGTACTTATTCTTGATTGTTACTTCGTTCAATCCTCGATAATCAACAACCATCCTCAACGATCCATCCTTCTTCTCCACTAGAAGTACTAGTGATCCCCAAGGCGAAGAACTTGGGTGAATGTAACCTTTATCCAGTAACTCCTTAATCTGCTTTTAATTTCCACCAAATCTTTTGCTGGCATCCTATATGGTCGCTTCGATATTGGCCCAGTGTCTGGCAAAAGCTCAATCAAAAACTCAATGTCTCTATCTGGTGGCATGCCTGGCAACTCTTCGGGAAATACATCAGGAAAATCCTTTACCACTGGTACTTCCTCCTGCACAACTCCTGATAAGGAATTTACTTGTGTCCTCTTTAGCACATGTCGGGATACATACTTGATCCTTCTCCCTTCTGGTGTGGTAAGCAAAATTGACTTACTAGCACACTCAATATTCCCTTCATACTTTGATAACCAATCCATGCCTAATATCACATCCAATCCTTGAGATTCCAATACTACTAGGTCTGAGGGAAAAACATAGTTACAAATCCTTAATGGTAACCGATCTCACCATAGACTAGCCATATACTCTGCTCCTGGCGAGGTTAATAACATGGGTGACCTAAGGGCTTGGGTTGGTAGGTTATACTTATCCACAAATCCCCTTGATATGTATGAATGCGATGCACCAGTATCAAAAAGAACGAGTGCAGTAAATGACTTAACCAAAAACTTACCTATTACTGCATCGGGCTGAGCTTCAACCTCCTCCACGCTAACGTGGTTCACCTGTCCCCTATTGAAAGGGTTCGGCTTCTTCCCAGAACTTCCATTGCCATTTTGGCCTTCAGGACATTCATTTGCATAATGTCCTGGCTTCGAACACTTATAGCAAGTGACTTGGCTCAAGTCCTTCTTGGCTGGGGTTGATGGGTTGGTGCGGTTCTGGCCATTGCTTCCTCCATTCCCATTACCATTCTTGGTGCCATTGTGATTGTGCGAGCTACCTACTCCATGGGTATGCTGAAAATGTCCTCCCGGTCTAGGGGTAAAACGTGGCTTCTGCTGAGCTCCTGAATTATACTTTCCTTGTCCATCCTTCCTCTTGCGGTTCTCAATTTGCTGCTGCTTCCCTTCAATCATAAGAGCACGATCTACCAACTCCTGGTAGTTGTTGAAGGTGGCTACCATCAACTGCATACTCAACTCATCATTCAGTCCTTCCAGGAACTTCTCCTGCTTAGCTGCATCCGTAGCAACGTCATCTGGGGCATAACGCGCTAGCTTACTAAACTCCTCCACATACTGGCCAACTGTCCGCCCTCCTTGGTGCAAGTTACAAAACTCACGCTTCTTCATGGCCATTGCTCCTGCTGAAACATGGGCAGTACGAAAAGCCTGCTGAAACTGATCCCATGTGACGGTGTCGACTGGGAAGGTGGCTGTGAAATTCTCCCACCAGGATGCTGCGGGTCCTTCTAACTGATGTGCGGCAAACTTAACCTTCTCCGCATCTGTGCATCCTGCTGTGGTCAACTCCCTAGATATCTTGCGGAGCCAATCATCTGCTACTATCGGCTCGGTGCTACTGGAAAACACCGGCGAATTCAGCCTAAGAAAACGGGCTAAGTGGTCAACAGGTGGTGGTGGTGGTGGTGGGTTGTTGTTGTTCCCCTGATTCTGATTCTGAACTAGCAACTCATCAAAGTGTTCTACTACTGGATCAACTGAGTGAGCTCCGGCGGAAAGGCAAATCCAGGGTCACGTCTCGGAGGCATCTGAGGGTTTAGAAAAGACGAGATATAAGAATAGAGGGGTCTAAAGAGAAAACACTACCCATATGCACATGAGGCAAAAGCAAACAATTCACTTCACTCAAACAAACAAAGGCATTCAATCGATCTTGCTATCGAAAAGTGCTCGGACTACTATGTTTACATGGTGGACTACTACTACTGATGAGGTGGTCTACTAGAAATATTCTACGGTTGTAGACTCCATGATATCTGCTCCTGCTTCATCAACATAGTCGTCATTGCTACTATCTTGTTCTGAGTCGGTGCCGTCGATGATGAAGTAGTCTTCCGGGCTAATCTCCTTGGGTTCTTCGTCTTCATCTACTGGTGTCGGGCCTCCCATAAATATTGCTAGCTTCATAATTAGGTCGACATTCTTATCCACCAATACTTCAATTTCTTCTTCATGATCTTTGCGTGTAGCCTTGAGTTCTTCCTCTAGTTCCTTGATTCTAGTCTTAGCCTTCTTCAGATCTATCATGTCGGCGCACATCTGATTCTCCTGTCGTCGAATGTGCTGATTTAACTCCTGAATAAAAGCTGCAATTGATCTATCTTTCCTGGTGCTGATCATCTCCCAGTGTTCATCAGGGCGTCCGCAAATCTGGTAGATAGTATCCTTGAGATCCTTGCGGTAGACTTCTCCAATGCGTCCCATGGCGATGTGAGCCGCCATACTCTTTCCTAGACTCCAAGTTGGTGCATCAAAAGAAAACTCTATGGGCTCAGTGACGGGCATGAACGTCCTTCCTGGAATTTGAACTTGAATCATCCAACGCTCTTCTTCAGGTAAAGTGGCTTTGTAGGTTCCCGTGAAGCTTGGTATTCCTATGTTCAGGTATTTAGTGACTTCCTTCAAGTGGCGTCCAAAGGGTGTATCTTCATCTGGTTGGGTGAACTTGTTCCTTGCATCCGCCATCCTAAAGAGTAGAAGAGATGAGAGGTCAGAAGAGAAGAGAGTGAGTAGTGATCTAGGTCTTTAGCTTAGTGGTCGTGTCCTACAGTTAGCGTGTGCTCTGATACCATCTCTGTAGTGACCAGACCTCAAACAGTCTGATCTCTGTGCTCCGGTGTCATCCCTGGATCAGTAATGCTGACACCACACAGTACTCGGAGGATTTATAGCAGAGTAGCAATCACACACTTATTACATCGAATGTCTCAAAAGAGAACTTATTACAATAAATATGGCTTAAGGCCATCTAATAACGATAACAACGGAAGGCTTGGAAGATAGGTGAGACCATCAACTCCAACGGCATCACTGAGTATAGAACCACGACCTAAAAACTCCTTAATCGTCGTCTGAAAAGTCTGCAACATTAATGTTGCAGCCCGAAAACGGGTCAGCACATGGAATATGCTGGCAAGGTAACACATAGAGAGTAATGGAATGCAACAACTATACTATATGCATATTTGGCTGGTGGAAAGCTCTAAGGTTACAGTTTTTGCGTAAAGCCAATTTTTCCCTACTTCAAAGGAATAAATTTAATTACTATCATGGTGGTTGTTAAACATTGAGAATGGTTGACAGCATTCTCAATCCCAATTAAGCATCATTAACCCAACAAAATTAACTTTAGAGTAACATGTTGAGATTCACATGAAAATTCAGGTACTAGATACTCAAGAAGTCCATAACCGGGGACACGGCTAACCATGATTAGTTATTACACTCTGCAGAGGTTTGCGCACTTTTCCCCACAAGACTCGATCGCCTTCGTTTGTTTTCTCGCACTACATGGTGTTTGAGAAGACGGATGACCGAGACATAGTCTTTCAGAAGCGCTAGCACCTTACGATCGGGTAGACCGTACCACCTACATCCCCTACATCTGCTAGTCTACCACTGTAAGAGTTCACACAACTTAATCAACTATGCCAGAGCCCATAATGGCTTATGACTGCACACGGAAGTTTCTAGTATGAATAATCTCATGATACCTTTGAGCCCGGGTGGCGGTCCAAAAGAAAAACAAGCAAGTCCTGGAATACCCAGGTGCCTCAATCCACCCAGATGTGTGTTTAGGTTGCCACCTTAGATAAACCATTAATTAACAATCTCACATCTATCATGGATATCACTCACCCAATGCACGTCTACTAGCATAGCATGGCATAATAAGCAAACGTAGAAGTAACTCCCAAGGGTTTGATAATAAACAGGTAATAGGTACTACCTCATCTACTTCCCATCCCACAATTTAATTAGATCCTAATCATGCAATGTGTGAGGATTGATCTAATGCAATAAAACTGGGTTGTAGAAAAGGTATGATCAAAGTGTTACTTGCCTTGCTGATGATCCGCGAAACCTAGAGATTCAAAGTAACAGGCGGCGCACTTCGGGTATTCTATCGCAGACAAACAAACAAGCATACAATAAGTACTCATCTAATGCACAGGTAAAACTCAAATAGAAGATCTAACTAGAAAGTTCAACTTAAGAACCCTGGTTTGCAAAAAAAGAATCAAATCGAACGAAGCAAATCTAGAAATCTGGATCTAAATCAAATTTTACAGTAGCAAAAACTTGTTTAAGTTGATTATTCGGAAAGAGGGTTTCGAGACGAAACTTCAGGCGCTTGAATCGCCTGATTCCGATAACCAGCGAAAAGTTATACTAAAACGAAAATCGGATCAGAAAATATCCGCGGAAAAATCTGACGAAAAAGAAAAACGACGAACGGATTTTTTTTTAAAACGGCAAGGAAGTCGAGGCGGCAAACCTCGGGCGGCGCGCGGCTTCGGCGGATCGGCGGCGGGGCGACGGCGGCGGCGGCTAGCTAGGGTTTTGGGCGCGGGGCTGGTGTGGGCTCTCGGGCCCCGGGGCGGCGCCTTATAAAGGCCCCGGCCAGGGGAGTCCTGGCCGAGTACGGCCCATAGTCGGTTCCGCTGTTTTTTTTTAATAATTACGCTCGGAAGAAAAATAAAAAGAAATACTAAACGGACTCCAAAAATCATGAAAAAAAATTTCCCGGGCTTCTAAAATCAAGCCCGATAAAGTGAACATTTATTTGGGCCCTAAATGCAATTTTGAAAAATGCGCATTTTTCCTAAATTCAAATAAAAAACCGAAAAACTCCGAAATAAATCTTATTTGATTTTTTTATTAAATCCTCAATATTTTCTATATTTTGGGAAAGTCATTTTATTCCCTCTCTCATATTTTTGTAATAGAAATAATTGATGATAAAATAAATAAAATCAAATGATCCTGTTTACAAAATTTGAGAAAACTCAAATATGTAAATAACGAAATTCCCAACTCTCTCCGTGGGTCCTTGAGTTGCTTAGGATTTTCTAGGATCAAAACCAAAAGCAAAATAAAATATGATATGCATGATGATCTAATGTATAACATTCCAAATTGAAAATTTGGGATGTTACAGATAGCCCCTAACCTAACCAACTCGTTATATATATTTGTCTAACCCGAGACCAAATCCCTTATTTCTAGGGATCCTCCTAGCCGCCGCCAGTCCTCTTGTCTCCTCCCACCTCGGGTTCTTCCCCCAATCCAAATTCCCCCTCGAATTTCCAACCGGACCAACCCCTCATTGTCACCAAATTCCACCCGCAGGCAGCCAGCCACAGCCTCCTCCCGATCCATCCACCATGGCCGTCGCCCCGCTTCTTCAAGATCAGCCGCTGCTGATCTTCGTCCAGCCACCAGGCCGTCTCGCACCTCCTCGTGCTCCTTTCTCACTCCTCTCTCCCGTGGACTCTCCCTGACCTCACCTCTCTCTCTTTCTCTTTCACAGACAGGAGCCCAACCCTGGCGTCCGCGTCGCCAAGCTCGCCGGAGTGCCACTAGGCCGCTGCTCCCCTCCCTCGCTAGCCTCCAAGCCGTGCACGAGCGCCATGAATGAAGCAGCTTGTCCATCACCTGCACGGATATGCTCCACCGCCGTCCGGTCATCCTTGTCGTTTTCGTGTCATCCCGGACCTCCCCAACCTCGCTTGCTGCCGCTTTCGCAAGGTCCGCCATGGCCATGGGAGTCCCAAGCTTCTTCTCTTCGCTGTCGGATTTCTTCGTCGCCGGGAACCGCCGCCCCGACCCTCGGTCTGCCCGGATCCACCACGCCCGCTGGTCCCTGCCCTTGCTACGCGCCCCTGCTTCACCTCCTCGCCGTCGGCTGCATCAAGCAGCAGCAGCGAACACGGCTATCGACTGAGTCCCCGCGCCTCGACGCCATGGATCCACGCCAAGCTCCGCATCCCGCGCCAAGGTCCTACGATCCCAGCCTCATCCCCGCCTCCAGGTCGCCGCCCTCCTCACCGGAGTCCTCCAGCGCCGTCCTCTGCCTCGCGCTTCCGCGCCTGGGATGTTGCTCCTACTCGTGTCAATTTAGCAGACTCAGTCGTCGCCGTTGACCGTGCCTCTGTGTAAGGTGCAGCCCCGCGAGGCCAACCTCGCGCACCGTTATTGGCCTGCCCGGCCCACCTCACCACCGACCGGGCTGAAGCCCATGGTGAGGCCACCCCGCGCCCCTCCTCCTTTTTTTATCTTTCTTTCTTTCGCTTATGTTGGGCCAGCCTGCTGTGTTTCGGCAATTTACGTTTTTTTTCTGTTCTGTGAATTTATCATTTTTCCAGTGCATGCATATTTACAGCAAATGCCATCATATTAAAATGCTCATAACTAAATGTCCATGCATCCAAATAAAACATGTTATATATGTAAAATGACTAGAATTTCATCTAGTTTCATAATATGCCACTTTCATCCATGTTTGAAATGTTAAAAATGTTTTTTGCTTTAATTTGCTTAAATGCCATGCTAAAATGATTTAATTCATAACTAAATAACCGTAACTCGGAATTCAATAAACTTTATATGTAAATGGGGTGGAAAAATGCCTAGTTTAACATGGTGACCTTAATTTGATGTTTAATAACTCTAAAATTATGTTTAGTGCAGAACAGTACCATAACCAAAATATGCACATGAGGAGTTTCCGGACTTGTTGTTTTGTTGTTCCGGCCTCATTTAACCTTGACTAGATAGGTAGTTTTACTTTGCTTCACCCTCTTGCCATGTTTAACAACATTTAATATTGTTGGGTAAATAAACGAGATCGAACTAAATAACTTGATGTGGTGTTCCGTCAATATGCAACTCGTTGCATATTGAGCTCCACTTAACTTGTAGTGTTGTTTGTGCACTTTGCCATGTCATTCATATTTAAACCGGACATGCATCATACTTGGTTGTGCATCATGCCATGATTATGTGATGGTTGTTTACTATGTTGTTTGCTTCTTTCTGGTGTTGCTTCTTCGGGTTGGTTCCGATAACGTCGCGTTTGTGAGGACCCGTTTAACTATGTCCGTTTGTCTTCTTCATGGACTCGTTCTTCTTCCTTGCGGGATCTCAGGCAAGATGACCATACCCTCGAAATCACTTTTATCTTTGCTTGCTAGTTGCTCGCTCTTCTGCTATGTCTATGCTGCGATACCTACCACTTGCTTATCATGCCTCCCATATTGTTGAACCAAGCCTCTAACCCACCTTGTCCTAGCAAACTGTTGTTTGGCTATGTTACCGCTTTGCTCAGCCCCTCTTACAGCGTTGTTAGTTGCAGGTGAAGATTGAAGTTTGTTCCTTGATGGAACATGGAGATGTTGTTCCTTGTTGGAACATGTTTACTTGTTGAGATATCACAATATCTCTTATTTAATTAATGAATATATATATACTTGGTAAAGGGTGGAAGGCTGGGCCTTATGCCTGGTGTTTTGTTCCACTCTTGCCGCCCTAGTTTCCGTCATATTGGTGTTATGTTCCCGGATTTTGCGTTCCTTACGCGGTTGGGTTATAATGGGAACCCCTTGACAGTTCGCTTTGAATAAAACTCCTCCAACAAGCCCAACCTTGGTTTTACCATTCGCCACCTAGCCTTTTTTCCCTTGGGTTAGGCCAGCCCAAGGGTCATCTTTATTTTTAACCCCCCGGGGCAGTGCTTGTCTAAGTGTTGGTCCGAACTAAGTAGACTGCGGGGCCACCTCGGGGAAACTTGAGGGCTGGTTTTACTCGTAGGATGTCTCATCCGGTGTTGCCCTGAGAACGAGATATGTGTAGCTCCCATCAGGATGTCGGCGCATCGGGCGGTCTTGCTGGACTTGTTTTACCATTGTCGAGTATGTCTTGTAACCGGGATTCCGAGTCTGATCGGGTCTTCCCGCTAGAAGGAATATCCTTCGTTGACCGTGAGAGCTTGTGATGGGCTAAGTTGGGACACCCCTGCAGGGATTTGAACTTTCGAAAGCCGTGCCCGCGGTTATGGGCAGGTGGGAATTTGTTAATGTCCGGTTGTAGAAAACCTGAAGTTGACCTTAATTAAAGTACCTCAATCGCTTGTGTAACCGTGATGGTCTCTTTCTGGCGGAGTCCGGGAAGTGAACATGGTGTTGGAGTTATGCTTGATGTAGGTTGTTCTAGGATCACTTCTTGTTCATAGTTTCTCGAACGTGCTTTGCCCTCTCTTCTCGCTCTCATTTGCGTATGTTAGCCACCATATATGCTAGTCGCTTGCTGCAGCTCCACCTCATACCTTTACCTTACCCATGAGCTTAAATAGTCTTGATCGCAAGGGTGTGAGATTGCTGAGTCCCTGTGACTCACAGATACTTCCAAAACCAGCTTGTAGGTGCCGTTGAACCGTGCAGATGACACAACCAAGCTCAAGGAGGAGCTCGATGAAGATCTTGTCCTTTGTGTTGTTCCGTTTCCAGTTGATCAGTAGTGGAGCCCAGTCGGGACGATCGGGGATCTGTGTAGCATTTGGGGTAGTCTTCTTTTATTTTGGTTCCGTAGTCGGACCTTGATTTTATCTGGATGATGTAATGCTTTATTCATGTAATTGTGTGAAGTGGCGATTGTAAGCCAACTATGTATCTCTTTCCCTTATGTATTACATGGGTTGTGTGAAGATTACCTCACTTGCGACATTGCTTTCAATGCGGTTATGCCTCTAAGTCGTGCTTTGACACGTGGGAGACATAGCCGCATCGAGGGCGTTACAAGTTGGTATCAGAGCCTTCCTCGACCTTAGGAGCCCCCACTGTTTGATCGAATTAGCTGACGAGTTGAGTCTAGAAAAATGTTTTGAGTCATTTAGGAATTATATATCGGAGAGTTTAGGAATTCGTTTTACTCCCCAGTCCCTTCATCGCTCTGGTAAGGCATCCTGACGTAGAGTTTTGACTCTTCTCTTCTCAAATTTCACTAAAAAAAATTTAGGATCACGCGGGTATCTTGGAATCGTTCTGATGGTTTTGTGACGAGAACATTGTTCTTGGTGCCTCCTGTCATTTAGGGGTTGTGGCAGTGTCCCGGGGAGTTGAGCTCCGAGGTGTTGTCGTCACAATTTTATCGTTGCAGTTCTGGAATACCTGAGTTTAGTTTCGTCGACATCGAAAATCTCTTTTATGCAGTTGTTGGTGAGATAACCTCGACGCCACCCAGTACTGGGTCGGGAGTTCGGGAGTATTGCCATAACTCGTATAACGGATGCTTTTCGAAGGTTGAGGTAGACGACTTCCGAAGGTTTCTTGGTTATGTGTTGAAGGATGGATACAGCTGGATGTAGGATTTGTTAGTTTTGGGTGAGATATTATGCTTCCCCTGTATCCCCAACACCTGATTGCATAACCGGAAAGTTTCGGGAGTTTATAAGTGGGAATTCAAGTAGCTCTTAGGATATCTTTCCGACAGATGTATGATTTGAAATTGGGGTTCGACGTCTAGTGGTCCGCCTATCCACGGTTGGTTTTATAGTAGTCTCGTTGTGTCTTAAAGAGTCCTTGGCTATGCCGACTCGGGGACGCTTCGTATGTCATGTGCACTGCCTTGTACATGATGGTGTTGTACGATCGAGCCCGTGTAGGCCCCACCACGAAAACTTCGGACGAAATCTCTATCATATGTTTGTTCCGGCTTATTCTGCAAGCCAATCCTTTGTTTTTGTTTTTTTCAATTGTGGTATTCGAGTTGCTTCGAAGTCAAATGTTGATTCCATACCTGTTCCTAAGCGGTGTTCTCATACTCCGATGTGAATACTAATCCTTGTCGATCATCGAGTCTGTCATGTCAATCCTTTTCAACCGGTGTGTTTCTCTTCAAGTGGATCCGATCTTTTTAACATCCACAAGATTCAATTACAGTTCTTCTCAACGGTGTTTGCTTCATCCGTCCCCAAGTTGCCTTTGTTTATCCCACCCACCCACCCCTTTTCTTCAAGAAATCAGATGTCTTAATCAAGTATCCATTTTATTGATGTGAAGTCTCTTCATTCTTTTCAATCAATGTTTTTACCTGGTGATTCTCATGAAGATACTAACGGAGCTTCAAGTTATCGTTCTTTGTTTCTTTTCTTCTCCGGTGGATTCAATTCAAGCTTTTGGTGTTGATCTTATCCTTTAACTCGTTTCAAATGTTTTCCATGCCGATGCACCTTATTATCATCCACTTTTGCTATTCTTTTGTTCCGGAGTGCTGAAGAAATCTCAGAAGGCTCGTTTTGTCATTCAAGATCCGTTCAACTTATTTCGAGGTTGTTATCTCATTCAAGCCGTTAAATTCAACCGGTGCATTCTCTCTTTTAAATCGTTCAACGGTGTATCTTTTGAGTGGGCCCTAACCCACAGGTCTTTTCCCGGGATCTTACCTGACTCTTCTTATTTTTCCGGAGCTATCCTCAAATTTCTTTTTGAAGTTTGACGTAAGAATGAAATTATCATCAGTCAGATGGTTTCTCCAAGATCTTATAATTTCTTCTAATCATTGGCTCAACCTCTTCGCTTTTGATTCTTCCGGAGTGTTTAAATAATTCATGGTAGTGTTTCTCATCATCTTTTCCAACTTTTGAAGACCAAAGAACAAGTGTTTCCTCTAAATCTTGCTCCGTTCTCTCAGAGACTCGTGGTTCTAGCTTCATGCCATCCTCTCATAATTGTTTTCGATTGTGACAATTCTTTTCACCCATCTGGAGCATTTCATGAGTTGTTTCCATTTCTTTCCTCTGAAGGTCATCTTTTCAAATATTATTCATTCCTTTCAGCTCTCGTTATCCAAATCTTACCGGTGCATCGTTCAAGTGATCTCTAATCAGCTCGTGATCTCGTCGTCTCATGTATCTAAATTGCTTCAAGTATCTTCATTCATTTTCCAATTCTTCCCGGTGAATTGTTCCTTGGCTACGTTCATTTTCAATTCTTACAGTGGCTCATTCAAGATTTCTCTTCCTTCGTTATCATATCAATTCATTCGTTCTTTCCAATCCTACCGGTGGTTCATTGAAGATTTTCTCAAGTTTGCGCTATATCTATCTTAATCCTTTCTACGAGAATAAGTAGTATGCCAAATCCATTGCTTGTCATCAATCTAAATTGGTGAAGGATAAGCATAATATAATTCTTATTCTAGTTTCATCGAGTAAATTCAATTCCTTATTCCAGAGGCTCATCAAGTTCTCGGTTTTCAATTGTTTCATCTTTTCTTTCCCGGAGTTCCAAGCTCTCGCAATTATATCACCATGGAGATCCATCTAAATCATTACAAGGCTTCAACTTATGTTCTCAACTTCTCTTTCTTTTGATCATTCTTTTATTTCCGGAGTTCTTCATGGAGGCTCAACATGGTGGTTCATCAAGGATTTAATTCCTTCTCGAAGTGTTCATCGAGATTCTTTTCAGAGGAGCTCAAGTATTCTTTATCTTGCATTTCAAAGTGCAATTCTTTCAACCTTATCATTTGACGTGGTGTTATGCCATTCGTGACAATTTGAGTTCGTGCTTCATGATACAACAATTGTCAAGAATGAGATAGTTAAACCCACCAATTTCTTCGAGCATGAGCTCTTCTCAATCCATCAATCGCTTTGTTGGAGTTATCTTGGGTTATATTTCACCTAAAACCTTCCCTAAGGAATGTTGCTATTTATGGTGCTTATTAATAATCCAAGTTTCCTCCTATTCTCGCGATGAAAGATGTTTTCATCTCTATGTCGCTCTTAAGCAAGTAATTGTTTTTGTTTGTGGCAGGTTTTCACCTCAAGTTTTTGAGATGTTTTCCATAAGCCCTCAACAAGCCTGTTCTTTTCGTTGTTGATTTCCCAACAACTACGTTCAATCCTTATTTAAGGATGCTCTCTCAGATTCATTTGATGTAGAACATGTTCTTTTCTTCTCCGTTCTTTTCATTGCATTCTTTCATTTCTTCCGGAGGTTTGGTGATGTTGTTCTATTCAACTCATCATCTCGTTTTTTTTGTCAAAGATCATGGTCTTTCCTTTTGTTTATCCATTCAATTGGAGTGTCATGTCCTTCATTCAAGTTCTCTCATCTTATCAACTTTTGCCTCTCTTCTCAACCAGAGTGCCGTCTGAAATCGTTCTTACCCATTGTGCCTTTCTTTCAACAGTTCCGAAGGCAGTGTGTTGTTGATTTCATCAAGTATCCTCATCTTGTCAAGATCATGTCCGATTCCTTCCATTTACAGTCGGAGTGCTGTCCAAATTATATCATTCTTTTCACTTTGCTATTTGGTTTAACCGAAGTGTTATGTCTATCATTCCTCTTCTAACCGGAGTCTCATCCAAGTGCTTTATTTTGCCAAGTTCATATTATTGCCTTCCATTTCCAACCGGAGTGTTGTCGTATTTCATCTCTATCGTTCCTTGTACTTCTCGTTTCGACCGAAGTGCTTGCATGTACTTCTTGCCCATTGCAACCCTTTTTCTCATGTCTTTCAACCTACAGGGTTCTCGTGATATTCCTTGTTCCTCTTTTCTAACGGAGGTTTTCAACTTTGTTCATCTTCGTTGTATTCTGTCTTTCAATTTTTTCAACCTCTCAAGGTTCGTGGTTTCACTCAATTGTCAAAGAAGCAACTTAGTTTTTACCGCTTATCTTCCTTTTCCGTTGTCCCTCCGGTGCCATTCTAGATCTCGGGACAAGATCCTCTCGTAGTGGTGGAGTGTTGTGACGCCCCGAGACCGTTGCGCCAGGTGTCTTCTACTTATTCGCCGGTGTTGCCATGTCATTGCTTGCATGTCATGTTTTTCATATCATGTCATCATGTGCATTGCATCATCATGTTTTCAAAAACTTGCATCTGTCCAGGTCTCCTCGTTCCTTCCGTTGTCCGTTCTGAGTCCAGACACACTTGCACGCGCCCGCGGCCCCTCTGAAATATTATTTTATATATGGCCAGAAAATGTTCACGGAATGGGTTGAAAGTTGGCGTGTGGTCTAATTATAGTGTAGATAGACCACCTGTCAAGTTTCATTGCATTCAGAGTTCATTTGATAGCCCAACCGTTAAACTATAGCGACATTATAGCCGTTCTAATGTCGGATGTTTTCGGTCTCCGGAAACAGTCGCCGAGCCTCCCTCTCTTCTCTTCTCTCAGCTCGAGACCGTCTACACAGCCCACGACCTACCGCCAGGTCCAACCTAACCTCTCTCGTCAGCCCGCGGCCCTCCTCGCACGCGCCCGAAAGCTGTCCCCGACCCGACCTGGACAGTCGTCACCGTTGGGTCCAGATCATCACCAAACATCTACAAAACATCTCCCTTTTGTTAATTGGACTTCCTAACATATATTTTTCTCGGCCGTCCGATTTTGATCGAAGCGATGAGATAGCCCCTAACCTAACCAACTCGTTATATATATTTGCCTAACCCGAGACCAAATCCCTTATTTCTAGGGATCCTCCTAGCCGCCGCCAGTCCTCTTGTCTCCTCCCACCTCAGGTTCTTCCCCCAATCCAAATTCCCCCTTGAATTTCCAACCGGACCAACCCCTCATCGTCACCAAATTCCACCCGCAGGCAGCCAGCCACAGCCTCCTCCCGATCCATCCACCATGGCCGTTGCCCCGCTTCTTCAAGATCAGCCGCTGCTGATCTTCGTCCAGCCACCAGGCCGTCTCGCACCTCCCCGTGCTCCTTTCTCGCTCCTCTCTCCCGTGGACTCTCCCTGACCTCACCTCTCTCTCTTTATCTTTCATAGACAGGAGCCCAACCCCGGCGTCCGCGTCGCCAAGCTTGCCGGAGTGCCACCAGGCCGCTGCTCCCCTCCCTTGCTAGCCTCCACGCCGTGCATGAGCGCCATGAACGAAGCAGCTTCTCCGTCACTTGCACGGATATGCTCCGCCGCCGTCCGGTCATCCTCGTTGTTTTCGTGTCGTCCCGGACCTCCCCAACCTCGCTTGCTGCCGCTTTCGCAAGGTCCACCATGGCCATGGGAGTCCCAAGCTTCATCTCTTCGCTGCCGGATTTCTTCGTCGCCGGGAACCGCCGCCCCGACCCTCGGTCTGCCCGGATCCGCCGCGCCCGCTGGTCCCTGCCCTTGCTACGCGCCCCTGCTTCACCTCCTCGCCGTTGGCTGCATCAAGCAGTAGCAGCGAACACGGCTATCGACTGAGTCCCTGCACCTTGACGCCATGGATCCACGCCGAGCTTCGCATCCCGCGCCAAGGTCCTATGATCCGAGCCTCATCCCCGCCTCCAGGTCGCCGCCCTCCTCACCGGAGTCCTCCAGCGCCATCCTCTGCCTCGCGCTTCCATGCCTGGGATGTTGCTCCTACTCGTGTCAATTTAGCAGACTCAGCCGTCGCCGTTGACCGTGCCTCTGTGTAAGCTGCAGCCCCGCGAGGCCAACCTCCCGCACCGCTCTTGGCCTGCCCGGCCCACCTCACCACCGACCGGGCTGAAGCCCATGGTGAGGCCACCCCGCGCCCCTCCTCCTTTTTTATCTTTCTTTCTTTCCCTTCTGTTGGGCCAGCCTGCAGTGTTTCGACCATTTACGTTTTTTTTCTGTTCTGTGAATTTATCATTTTTCCAGTGCATGCATATTTACAGCAAATGCCATCATATTAAAATGCTCATAACTAAATGTCCATGCATCCAAATAAAACATGTTATATATGTAAAATGACTAGAATTTCATCTAGTTTCATAATATGCCACTTTCATCCATGTTTGAAATGTTAAAAATGTTGTTTGCTTTAATTTGCTTAAATGCCATGCTAAAATGATTTAATTCATAACTAAATAACCGTAACTCGAAATTTAATAAACTTTATATGTAAATGGGGTGGAAAAATGCCTAGTTTAACATGGTGACCTTACTTTGCATGTTTAATAACTCTAAAATTATGTTTAGGGCAGAACAGTACCATAACCAAAATATGCACATGAGGAGTTTCCGGACTTGTTGTTTTGTTGTTCCGGCCTCATTAACCTTGACTAGATAGGTAGTTTTACTTTGCTTCACCCTCTTGCCATGTTTAACAACATTTAATATTGTTGGGTAAATAAACGAGATCGAACTAAATAACTTGATGTGGTGTTCCGTCAATATGCAACCCGTTGCATATTGAGCTCCACTTAACTTGTAGTGTTGTTTGTGCACTTTGCCATGCCATGCATATTTAAACCGGACATGCATCATACTTGGTTGTGCATCATGCCATGATTATGTGATGGTTGTTTACTATGTTGTTTGCTTCTTTCCGGTGTTGCTTCTTCGGGTTGGTTCCGATAACGTCGCGTTTGTGAGGACCCGTTTGACTATGTCCGTTTGTCTTCTTCATGGACTTGTTCTTCTTCCTTGCGGGATCTCAGGCAAGATGACCATACCCTCGAAATCACTTCTATCTGCTTGCTAGTTGCTCGCTCTTCTGCTATGTCTATGCTGCGATACCTACCACTTGCTTATCATGCCTCCCATATTGTTGAACCAAGCCTCTAACCCACCTTGTCCTAGCAAACCGTTGTTTGGCTATGTTACCGCTTTGCTCAGCCCCTCTTATAGCATTGTTAGTTGCAGGTGAAGATTGAAATTTGTTCCTTGATGGAACATGGAGATGTTGTTCCTTGTTGGAACATGTTTACTTGTTGGGATATCACAATATCTCTTATTTAATTAATGCATCTATATACTTGGTAAAGGGTGGAAGGCTCGGCCTTATGCCTGGTGTTTTGTTCCACTCTTGCCGCCCTAGTTTCCGTCATATCGGTGTTATGTTCCTGGATTTTGCGTTCCTTACGCGGTTGGGTTATAATGGGAACCCCTTGACAGTTTGCTTTGAATAAAACTCCTCCAGCAAGGCCCAACCTTGGTTTTACCATTCACCACCTAGCCTTTTTTCCCTTGGGTTATGCCAGCCCAAGGGTCATCTATATTTTTAACCCCCCCGGGCCAGTGCTTGTCTAAGTGTTGGTCCGAACTGAGTAGACTGCGGGGCCACCTCGCGAAACTTGAGGGCTGGTTTTACTCGTAGGATGTCTCATCCGGTGTTGACCTGAGAACGAGATATGTGCAGCTCCCATCAGGATGTCGGCGCATCGGGCGGTCTTGCTGGACTTGTTTTACCATTGTCGAGTAT
Organism: Triticum dicoccoides; assembly: GCF_002162155.2. Classification (NCBI taxonomy): domain Eukaryota; kingdom Viridiplantae; phylum Streptophyta; class Magnoliopsida; order Poales; family Poaceae; genus Triticum; species Triticum dicoccoides. The sequence continues at coordinate 412,687,322 of NC_041382.1, forward strand.
GTCTTGTAACCGGGATTCCGAGTCTGATCGGGTCTTCCCGCTAGAAGGAATATCCTTCGTTGACCATGAGAGCTTGTGATGGGCTAAGTTGGGACACCCCTGCAGGGATTTGAACTTTCGAAAGCCGTGCCCGCGGTTATGGGCAGATGGGAATTTGTTAATGTCCGGTTGTAGAAAACCTAAAGTTGACCTTAATTAAAATACATCAACCGCGTGTGTAACCGTGATGGTCTCTTTCCGGCGGAGTCCGGGAAGTGAACATGGTGTTGGAGTTATGCTTGACGTAGGTTGTTCTAGGATCACTTCTTGATCATAGTTTCTCGACCGTGCTTTGCCCTCTCTTCTCGCTCTCATTTGCGTATGTTAGCCACCATATATGCTAGTCGCTTGCTGCAGCTCCACCTCATACCTTTACCTTACCCATGAGCTTAAATAGTCTTGATCGCGAGGGTGTGAGATTGCTGAGTCCCCGTGACTCACACATACTTCCAAAACCAGCTTGCAGGTGCCATTGAACCGTGCAGATGATGCAACCCAGCTCAAGGAGGAGCTCGATGAAGATCTTGTCCTTTGTGTTGTTCCGTTTCCAGTTGATCAGTAGTGGAGCCCAGTCGGGATGATCGGGCATCTATGTAGCATTTGGGGTAGTCTTCTTTTATTTTGGTTCCGTAGTCAGACCTTGATTGTATCCGGATGATGTAATGCTTTATTCATGTAATTATGTGAAGTGGCGATTGTAAGCCAACTATGTATATCTTTCCCTTATGTATTACATGGGTTGTGTGAAGATTACCTCACTTGCGACATTGCTTTCAATGCGGTTATGCCTCTAAGTCATGCTTCGACATGTGGGAGATATAGCCGCATCGAGGGCGTTACAAGCCCATAGTAGCTTGTGGCTGCACATGGAAGTTTCTAGTATGAATAATCTCATGATCCCTTTGAGCCTGGGTGGCGGTCCAAAAGAAAAGCAGGCAATCGCTGGAATACCAAGGTGCCTCAATCCACCCAGATGTGTGTTTAAGTTGCCACCTTAGGTAAACCATTAATTTAAGAATCTCACATCTGTCATGGAAACACTCACCCAATCCACGTCTACTAGCATAGCATAGCAATATAAGCAAACGTAGAAGTAACTCCCAAGGTTTGATAAAGAAACAAATAATAGGTACTACCCCATCTACTTCCCAAAACCCACAATTTAATTAGATCCTAATCATGCATTGTTTGAGGATTGATCTAATGCAATAAAAACTGGGTAGTAGGAGGTATGATCAAAGTGTTACTTGCCTTGTTGATGATCCACGAAACCTAGCGATTCGGAGTAGCAAGCAGCGCACTCCGGGTACTCTATCACAAACAAACAAGCATACAATAAGTACTTATCTAATGCACGTGTAAAACTCAAATAAGAGATCTAACCAGAAAGTTCAACTTAAGAACTCCGGTTTGCAAAAAGAATCAAATCGAACGAAGCAACGAAAGTCAAACAGCAAAAGAAACAAGCTTTGTTTACTAATCTGGATCTAAGTCAAATTTTACAGAGGCAAAAACTTGTTTGAGTTGGTTAAATGGAAAGAGGGTTTTGAGATGAAACTCCAGGCGCTTGAATCGCCTGATTCCGATAAACGAGCGAAAAGTTATACTAGATCGAATATCGGATTAGAAATCGCGATCAGAAATAATCACGGATTAATCTGAGAAAAAGAAAAACGATGAACAGATTAACGAACGAACGTTAGTTATATGGATCTAAACGATGAATGCGTTTGTTAGAATGAACGAACGAGCGAACGCTCGCTAATTAACCTAAACCGGAAAAAAACCGATCTAATAAAAAATGGAAACTAAGAAAAATCAAACGAAAACTGGTGAAAACCAATGGTTTTCTAAAAAAAACGGCGGTGGCGGCGGAATCGACCTCGACGGTGGTGGTGAGGCTCTGGCGTCGGGCGACGGTGGCGCGGGGCGTCGGGCGGCGCGGCGCGGGGCGTGGGGCGGCGGTGCGGCAAGGAGGCGGCGCGGCGTCGGCGGCATGGCTGGCTAGGGTTAGGGTTCCGCTGCGGGCGACTGGGCTAATGGGCTCGGGGTCAGCGCTATATCAAGTCGAAACCGGCTCTAAGTCGGTTCACACTTTTTTTTAAAAAAATCGCGTAGAAAAACAAACGAAAGAAATAATAAACGGACTCCAAAAATTCCGAAATAAAATTTTCCCCGGCTTCTAAAATCAAGCCGCACAGGATGAACATTTATTTGGGGCCTAAGTGCAATTTTGAAAAACGCGCATTTTTCCTAAATTCAAACAAAATAGCAAATAAAACCAAAATAAAATCTTATTTGATTTTGTTATTAAATCCTCAATATTTCTTTATTTTGGGAAAGTCATTTTATTCCCTCTCTCATATTTTTGTGATAGAAATAATTGAAGATAAAATAAATAAAATCAAATGATCCTATTTTCAAAATTTGAGAAAACTCAAATATGAAAATAACGAAATCCCCAACTCTCTCCGAGGGTCCTTGAGTTGCGTAGAATTTCTAGGATCAACCAAAATGCAATAAAATATGATATGCAATGATGATTTAATGTATAACATTCCAAATTGAAAATTTGGGATGTTACAACGTGGTTGCACACGGGTCATCCAAAACAACCGTTTGCGTTGAAGGGATGCACAAATGTTGCGCTGCTCTCACTTTGCATATGGTGTTCTATTTAACGCATTTGCGATCAAGAGCTACAGAAATCTGCACGGCACGACACCTCCTACAGCCATTAAAACCAAGACATGTGGCGTCACGTGAATGGTTAGCAGAATTTTGGATATACTAGAATTTAAAAATCAGGCATCTCAATATTTTGCCGACAATCAACGGTGCCCCGGTGTTTTAAATTCATTCCCATTTCTTGCATGGGACCTAAGCATGCACCCAAGGACACAGATTTGATTTTTCAACCAACTTATATGCACTGGAGCATGTGCATGTAGTTCAAATTTGAATTATGCACATAAAATGCATTGAAAACTCAGTTAATGCATAAAAATGTCCAAACGAACCCTGAAAAATCACAAAAATTCACACAACACTCCTGTTGTTCTATGTTGACACGAGAAAAAAAATTGAAAGCAATAAGAGGCAATGGATATCGTTTCGTCCCCAAAGGTGGGACGTTCCCTACCGAAAACCATCATGCTTGTTGTGAGAAGCTCCGGTTGTGAGAAGCATATACCCAAACCTGTCCCTAATGGGGAAAAATTTGTACCACGACATGTTGATGCCGCTCCATGATAGCATGCCAAGTTTCATGAATTTCACACGAGTTTTGATTTACTAGAATTTAAAAACCAGGCATCTCAATGTTTTGCCGGCAATCAACGGTGCCCCGCTATTTGAAATGCATTCCCATTTCTTGCATGCACTCAAGGACACATATTTGATTTTTCAACCAATTTATATGCACTGGAGCATGTGCATGCAGTTCAAATTTGAATTATGCACATAAAATGCATTGAAAACTCAGTTAACGCATAAAAATGTCCAAACAAACCCCGAAAATTCACAAAAATTCACACGACACTCCTGTTGTTCTATGTTGACACGAGAAAAAAACTGAAAGCAATAAGAGGCAATGGGTATTGTTTCGTCCCCAAAGGTGGGACGTTCCCTACCGAAAACCATCATGCTTGTTGTGAGAAGCTCCAGTTTGTGAGAAGCATATACCCAAACCTGCCCCAAATGGGACAAAATTTGTACCACGGCATGTTAATGCTGCTCCATGATAGCATGCCAAGTTCCATGAATTTCAGACGAGTTTTGGATTTACTAGAATTTAAAAACCAGGCATCTCAATGTTTTGCCGGCAATCAACGGTGCCCTGGTGTTTGAAATTCATTCCCATTTCTTGCATGGGACCTAAGCATGCACCCAAGGACACATATTTGATTTTTCAACCAATTTATATGCACTGGAGCATGTGCATGTAGTTCAAATTTGAATTGTGCACATAAATGCATTGAAAACTCAGTTAATGCATAAAAATGTCCAAACAAACCCTGAAAAATCACAAAAATTCACACAACACTCCTGTTGTTCTATGTTGACACGAGAAAAAAATTTGTACCACGGCATGTTGATGCCGCTCCATGATAGCATGCCAAGTTTCATGAATTTTAGGCGATTTTTGGATTTACTAGAATTTTAAAATCAGGCATCTCAATGTTTTGCGGGCAATCGACGGTGCCCCGGTGTTTGAAATTCATTCCCATTTTTGCATGGGACCTAAGCATGCACCCAAGGACACATATTTGATTTTTCAACCAATTTGTATGCACTAGAGCATGTGCATGTAGTTCAAATTTGAATTGTTCATCTGAAATGGATAGAAAACCAATTTAATGTATAAAATGTTCAAACGAACCCTGAATAATTCCAATTCTTTTACGACACACATATAGTTGCATGTTCACTCCAGATAAAAGGTCTAGCAATTCAAACACCGTCCATTGCTGTTGTGACCCCATTATGTAATTCAAACCAAGTAGATCATACACAATTTATTATCAGCAACCGTGTGAGATGTAGTACAAAATATCTTGGAGCACTGTCAGTGTATAGTATGCCTATGGCTTAAGCGAGAAGGTGCATCAGCTACAGTCCACAGTCGGTGTCTCAAGCACACTAGCTCGCTCCCAAAATATCATTTCACTGTTCAATTGTCGCCGCTGAAAGATGGGCACGTGGATCCACGTCGTGAGGGCAACTTTGGTGGCCCACTCCGGCGAGAGCGCGGCCACAGCCGCCTTGCGCGTGCTAACAAGGTGCATGAGTGCAGCCGCAATCTGCAACCGGGCGGTAAAGGCAGCCCAAACGGCCACTGTTGCTTCTCAGGTGGCGGCAGCAACATCTGTCTCGGGGATAGCAACTGGCGAGAGCGGCACAACAACTGTCCATTCTGCAGCGGCGGCCTTAGCCCTGATGGAGGCCGCCCACGACCATGTCGAGGCTGCCCACGCCCAGCTCCTGGCGGTCACCGCACAAATCGAACGAAGCTTCTCCGACAATGATCGGCAACCCACGGCCGAAGAGCTGGCAATCGCCGAGAGCGTTCGAGCAGCTGTCCGTTCCTCCGTCGCATACCTTGCGACGGCGGAGCCTGTCCAAGCCCGGATCGCGTCCGCCCATGCCCAGCTCATGGCGGCCTTTTCCAAAGAGATGGCGTACGCGGATGGCGAGATGCTTGCCGAGTATGGTGCGATGGATGCCATGGAGCCCCTTTCCCAGGACACCGTCGGGCGCGAGTTGGACATGGAGGCGGCGGCGGAGATCGACGAGCACCAGCCGTAGTAGTACTCTTTGTTTTCTTTAATTAAGAGCGCCGGTCTTTAATTTGTTAGAGTAATGTTTAGGTCATCTAGCTCTGTTTAATTGCTGAACTTGCTCGATTAAGAAGTGTGGGTGTGCTGTAGTCTCCTTTGTGTACCCAAATTATGCAATGACGTGGATGACCACTATAACCATGGAAATTCGAACCAAAACTTTTGACGTTAAAACTCATCACACACGGGTTAAGCTATCTGAATCATTTGTGATGTCCACATATCGTACACAGTTCTGAATAAGGGACCGTGTCTGATGACACTTTGCGCGCCAGTTTTTTGGCTGAATCAATTCCAAATTTTCGGCTTCCGTGGAAATATCTACCTCCCTGCCCCCAGTAACATCCCAAATTTCCAATTTGGAATGTTATACATAGGTCATTCATGCATATCATACTTTATTGCATCTTGCTTTGCGATCCTAGAAAATCCTAAGCAACTCAAGGACCCACGGAGAGAGTTGGGGATTTCACTGTTTTCATATTTGAATTTTCTCAAATATCGAAACAAGGATCATTTTGGTTTTATATTTTTCTCTCCAAAAATATTTCATAATAAAATATATGAGAGGAGATAATATGACTTATCCAAACTAAAGGAAATATTGGAGGAAAAATTTTAAAATCAAATAAATAATTTTATTCGGATTTTATTGCTATTTTATTTGGATTAGAAAAATATGCATTTTTCAAAATTTCTTTCTTAGCCCAAATAAATGTTCACTTTATCCGAAATATTATTAGAGCACCGTGAAAATTAATTTCAGGATTTTTGGACTTCGTTTGGTATTTCTTTTATTTATTTTACCCCGTCTGTTTAAAAAAACGCACCAACCTAAAGGGCCGTGTCCGACCCGGACACTGCCGCCAGGCCTTTTTAAGGGGAGGCCGAGCCGCCCCAGCCCACCCAAGCCGCCCCGCCGCCCAAAACCCTAACCCTAGCCGCGCCGCTGCCGGACCCGCGCCGGCTCCCGCCGCCGCCGCCGTCCCGCCCGTGCCGCGCCGGATCTCGCCGAAGCCGCCGCTGTTGACCGCGTTGATCGGTCGGGTTTTCTTTCGGTTAACCCTAGTTTTTTAGGTTTTCGGTTTATTTTCTTAGATCGGTTTTTCATTCGGTTTATTTGCTTAGCGGACTTTCGTCCGATCATTCATATAAACGAACGCTATTCGCCGGTTAGGCAGACAGCGAACGTTCATTCTTTAGTCTTTTCTTTTTATTTTATTTTTGATCAGGGACCTATCCGTGATTATTTTTATCGCAGATTAGCCCCTGATCTTCAGACCCTCGTAACTTTTCAACCATTTGTCCAAATCCAGTGAAACCAGCGCCAAAATCTTCATCTCGAGCCCCTCTTTCTGTTTAATCAACTTGAACAAGGTTTTTCACAAATTGAAACTTGTTTCAAGCAGTTTTGTGTTCGAAGTTCTTTTGACCATAGTTTCTATTCCGTAGGTCCGATTCGATTGATTCTTTTTGCAGATCGAATCTCTTTAGTTGAGTTTTCAGATTCGATATTCTTATTTGAGTTTTACCCGTGCATATTTGCTTGATTGCTTATGTATGCTATTGTTTGTTTGCGATAGAATTCCCGGAGTGCGCAGCGTGCTACTACGAGTCACTAGGTTTTGCGGATCATTAGCAAGGCAAGTAACACTTTGATCATACTCTTTTCTTACCCAGTTTTTATGCATTAGTTTGAACCCCCAAACATTGCATAAGTAGGATCTCTTAACATGTGGGTTTTGGGAAGTAGATGATGAGGTAGAACCTATTGCCCTTTTATTATCAAACCCTTGGGAGTTACTTCTACGTTATGCTTATATTGCCATGCTATGCTCGTAGACGTGGATGGGGTTTGAGAGTATCCATGACAGATATGAGATTGTTAATTAATGGTTAACTTAAGGTGGCTACTTAAACACACATATGGGTGGGTTGGTTGCGGGCACCTGAAGAATCCAGTGTTGTCCTAGGATATCCCGGAGTACCCGTGTGATCATCCTATGGTTCGCCACCTAGACTTAAAGGGATCATAAGATTATTCATGCTAGAAACTTCCGTCTGCAGCCACAAGCTATTATGGGCTCTAACATAGTGGAGTAAGTTGCATGACCTCTTCCAGTGGTAGGCTAGCAGATGTAGGGGATGTAGCTTACGGTCTACCCGGGGTTAGAGTTAATGCTTCTAAAAAACTGTGTCTCCGTCATCCGTTTCTCAAACACCATATAGTGCGAGAAATCCAACGGAGGAGATCGAGTCTTGTGGTGAAAAGTGCGCAAACCTCTGCAGAGTGTACAAACTAATCATGGTTAGTCGTGTCCCCGGTTATGGACATCTTGAGTATCTGGATCTTGGATTATCATATTGTTCCCATCACGCTATTACTTAATTTGTTGGGTTGTTAATTACTTTCTAATTGGGATTGAGTTGGAGGAACCTTCTCAATGTTCAACAACTACCATGATAGTTAAATAAAATATATTCCTTTGTTGTAGGGAAAAATTGGCTTTTTGCAAAAACATTATAACCACAGAGCCTCCACCAGCCATATATGCATGTAGTGATAGCATTTACCTGTTTCATTGCTCTACTGTGTTATATTGCTAGCATATTCCATGTGCTGACCCGTTTTCAGGCTGCAACATGTCATGTTGCAGACTTTTTAGACGAAGAGTAGGGTGCGTTAGGTCGTTGTCGTGCACTCACCTATGCCGTTGGAGTTGATGGACTCACTTTATCTTCCAAGCCTTCCGTTGTTATCTTTTTAGATGGCCTTAAGCCATATTATTATAATAAGTTCTCTTTTGAGACGTTCAATGTAATAAGTGTGTGATTGCACTCTGTTATAAATCCTTCAAGTACTGTGTGTGTCAGCATTACTGATCCAGGGATGACACTTATGCACAGAGATTTGACCATCTAAGGTCGGGTTGCTACAAGATGGTATCAGAGCACACGCTGAATGTAGGACACAACCACTAAAAATGAGCCATAGGTCACTCTTCTCTACTCATTTCTGACTTCTCACCATTTTCTACTCTATAGGATGGCAGACACAAGGAATAAATTTACACAACCGAATGAAGACACACCTTTTGGACGACACTTGAAGGAAGTCACTAGGTACCTGAACATTGGAATACCAAGTTTCACCGGGACCTACATCGCCACTTTACCAGAAGAGGAGTGTTCGATGATTCGAGTTCAAGTTCCCGAAAGGACATTCACGCCAGTAACTGAGTCCATAGAGTTTTCCTTCGATGCACCAACCTGGAGTCTAGGAAAGAGCATGGCAGCCCACATCGCCATAGGACACATCAACGAAGTTTATCACAAGGATCTTAAGGATACTATCTACCTGATATGTGGGCACCGAGATGAGCAATGGGAGACGATCAGCACCAGGAAGGACAGGTCCATTGCATCTTACATCAGGAGTTAGACCAACACATTCGTCGCCAGGAGAACCAAATGTGCGCAAGCATGATAGATTTGAAGAAGGCGATGACCAGGAACACGGAGCTAGAAGAGGAACTCAAGTCTACACGCGACAGATATGAGGAAGAAATAAAAATCGCAATACTAGTGGAGATGAATGACGACCTGACAAGGAAGCTAGGAGTATTCATGGGAGACCCTACGCGAGGAGGAGATGACGACCATCCCAAGGACTACATCATCATCGATGACACCGACTCCGACCCCAGTGATGATGATTATGAAGACGAAGCTGGAGTAGATATCATGGAGTCTTCCACCGATCAAAATTTCTAGATGACCACCATATGATCAGTAGTATTTACCCATGTAAATAGTATAGTCCAAGCACTGTAACGGTAGTTAGATTGATTGTATGCCCTTGTTTGAAATTGATTTGGTTTGATATGTTTATGTTTGACTCATGTGCATATGGGTAGTGCTTTCTCACTAGACCTCTTTCTATTCTAATCTCTCCCCTCTAAACACATCAGATGCCTCCGAGACGTGACCCCGGATTTGTCTTCCCACCGGAGCTCACTCTGTTGATCCAACAGCAGAATACACTAATGCAGTTGCTAGTCCAGAACCAAGGCAACAACAACATCAATACCAACAACCCACCGCCACCCCTCCAGTTGACAACTTAGCTCTCTTTCTAAGGTTGTAGCTGCCGGTGTTCTCCAGTAGCACCGAGTCGATAGTTGCTGATGGTTGGCTACGCATGATAGGAAGGGAGTTGACCACCGCAGGCTGCATAGATGCTGAGAAGGTGCAATTTGCCGCACACAAATTGGATGGACCTGCAGCCTCATGGTGGGAGAATTACACAACCACTTTTCCTATAGCCAATATCACATGGGAGCAGTTTTAGCAAGCATTCAACACTGCTCATGTTTCAACTGGAGCTATGAGCATGAAGAAGCGTGAGTTTCGCAACTTACGCTAGGGCAACCGTACCGTGGGGCAGTACGTGGATGAGTTTAGCAAGTTAACTCGTTATGCCCCAGATGAAGTGGCCACCGGTGCCGCGAAACAGGAGAAGTTTATGGAAGGGCTGAATGATGAGATGAGTATGCAGTTAATGGTGGCAACATTTAACAACTACCAGGAGTTGGTAGATAAGGCTCTTATGATTGAAGGGAAGCAGCAGCAGATTGAGAGCGGCAAAAGGAAGAATGGACAAGGGAGGTACAATTCAGGAGCTCAGCAGAAACCTCGTTTTACCCCGAACTCGGGAGGATATACCCATAACCATGGAGGACATAACCACAATGGAGGAAGTTCGCATAAACACAGTGGCTCCAAGAATGGAAATGGGAATGGAGCAGGCAGCAATCAGAACCGCTCTAACCCAGCCACACCCGCCAAGAGGGATCTAAGTCATGTTACTTGCTTCAAGTGCGGGAAGACTGGACATTACGCCACCGAATGTCCTGAAGCAAAGAATGGAAATGGCAATGGAAGCTCTGGGAAGAATCCCAACCCTTTCAACAAGGGACAAGTGAACCACATGAACGTGAAAGAGGTTGAAGAGCAGCCAGATGCAGTTATCGATAAGTTTTTGGTTAAGTCATTTACCGCTCTCGTTCTTTTTGATACTGGTGCATCACATTCATACATTTCAAGGGGATTTGTGGACAAGTTTAAGTTACCCACCTTAGCCCTGAGGACACCCTTGCTAGTAAGCTCACCAGGAGCAGAGTATATGGCCAGCCGATGGTGTGAACGATTACCCCTAAACATTGGCAGCCATGTGTTCGCCTCAGACCTAATAATTCTGGAGTCACAAGGATTGGATGTAATACTGGGTATGGATTGGCTATCCAAGTATGGAGGAAACATTGATTGTGCTAGTAGGTCAATTCTGCTCACCACCCCGGAGGGAAAAAGGATTAAGTATGTATCCAGGCATACACCAAAGAGGACTCACGTAAACTCCCTCATGGGCGTTGTTCAAGAGGAGGTGCCTGTAGTGAAGGATTACCGGATGTATTTCCAGAGGAACTACCAGGCATGCCACCAGATCGAGACATTGAGTTTTTGATAGAGCTATTGCCAGGCACCAGACCAATATCGAAGAGACCATACCGGATGCCTGCAAATGATCTAGAGGAGATTAAGAAACAGATTAAGGAGTTATTGGAGAAAGGTTACATTCGACGAAGCTCGTCACCATGGGGAGCCCCAGTGCTCTTGGTTGAGAAGAAGGATAAATCTCTGAGAATGGTGGTTGACTATCGTGCACTGAATGAAGTGACGATCAAGAACAAGTACCCACTGCCGATGATCAATGATTTGTTTGACCAGCTGCAAGGAACTAAAGTATTTTCCAAGATCGATCTACGATCAGGGTACCACCAGCTGAAGTTCCGAGAATAGGATATACCTAAGACAGCTTTCACCACCAGGTACGGGCTATACGAGTACACGGTTATGTCATTTGGATTGACTAACGCCCCTGCCTGTTTCATGAGTACGATGAATAAGGTGTTCATGGAGTTCTTGGATAAGTTTGCCGTGGTGTTCATTGATGATATTCTGGTATACTCGAAGAATGAAGAGGAGCACAAGGAGCATTTGCGTTTAGTTCTCAAGAAGCTCAGGGAACATCAGTTATATGCCAAGTTCGGCAAATGTGAGTTTGGGTTGAAGGAAGTTGGATTCCTTGGACATGTTGTATCAGGAGAAGGTATAATAGTAGACCCTACTAAGGTTCAGTCAGTCACTGAGTGGTTGGCACCCACTTCAGTTGGCGAGATCCGCAGTTTTCTGGGACTTGCAGGATATTATCGGAGATTCATTGAGAATTTCTCAAATATTGCAAAGCCCATGACAGAGCTGTTGAAGAAGGACACCAAGTTCAAATGGACAGATGAATGTGAAGAAAGTTTTCAGGAGTTGAAGAAACGTTTGACTATAGCCCTAGTGCTGATTCTGCCAGATATACGCAAGGATTTCCAAGTGTATTGCAACGCGTCTCGCTTAGGACTTGGAGGTGTACTTATGCAAGACGGAAGAGTTGTTTCGTATGGCTCACGTCAGCTTTGACCGCATGAGTTGAATTATGCCACGCATGATTTGGAGTTAGCAGCCGTAGTACATGTACTCAAGACCTGGAGACATTTTCTTATTGGAAACTGTTGTGATGTGTATACAGATCATAAGAGTTTGAAGTACATTTTTACGCAGAAGGAGCTGAATCTCAAGCAGAGGAGATGGTTGGAGCTCATAAAGGATTACGATATGAAGTTGCATTATCATCCAGGCAAGGCCAATCTCGTAGCAGACGCTTCGAGTCGGTAGAGTTATGTTAATACTCTCTTAACGGGAGGGTTACCAGAGGAGTTAGCCAAGGATCTCTGGGAACTTCATTTGGAGATAGTTCCTAGAGGTTTTGTTGCAGCATTGGAGGTTCAGTCAACATTATTGGGAAAGATTCAAGAAGCTCAGAAGGATGACAAAGAAATTGCCGAGATAAAGGAGAAAATGTGCAAGGGAAAGGCCAAAGGTTTTCATGAGGATGAGCACGACACCTTGTGGTTTGAGGACCGTGTTTATGTACCCAATAATGCAGAGATCAGGAAGTTGATACTTCAGGAGGCTCATGACTCGCCATACTCGATACACCCCGAAAACACCAAGATGTATTTGGATTTGAAGGAGCGTTTCTGGTGGACTGGTATGAAGAAGGATATTGCCGAGTATGTAGCCGTATGTGATGTATGTCAGAGAGTGAAGGCAGAACATCAGAAGCCAGCAGGATTACTGCAGCCTATGCCGATACCCGAATGGAAGTGGGATAAGCTTGGCATTGATTTTATCACCGGATTACCCAGGACCCGATCGGGATATGACTCTATCTGGGTAGTAGTTGATCGATTGACCAAAGTGGCTCACTTTATCCCAGTGAAAACCACCTATACAAGTGCGAAGTTTGCCAAGATATATATGACCAGGATCGTATGTCTGCATGGAGTTCTGAGGACTATCGTATCAGATAGAGGAACACAATTTACTTCAAAGTTTTGGCACCAGCTACACTAGACTTTGGGAACCAGGCTAGAGTTTAGTACGGCCTTTCATCCGCATACAGATGTACAGACCGAGAGAGTCAATCAGATTCCGGGAGACATGTTGAGAGCTTGTGCGCTTGATTATGGATCTAGTTGGGATGAAAATTTGACTTACGTGGAGTTCTCATACAACAATAGCTACCAGGACAGTTTGAAGATGGCACCTTTCGAAGCTTGTATGGAAGGAGGTGCAGGACACCGTTGATGTGGGATGAAGTTGGAGACCGTCAGTTGTTTGGACCAGATTTAATTAAAGAGTCGGAAGAGAAGGTTAAGTTGATTCGAGAAAGACTGAAGGTAGCTCAGTCCAGGCAGAAAAGTTATGCAGACTCAAAACGCAAGGAGGTAGCTTACGAAATCGGAGATAGAGCATATCTTCGTGTGTCACCTCTGCGAGGAGTTAAATGTTTTGGAGTTAAGGGAAAGTTATCCCCAAGATTTGCAAGACCATACCAAGTTTTGGAACGTATGGGAGAAGTAGCCTACAAGTTGGAGTTACCCAAAGGACGGTCAGGAGTTCATGATGTATTTAACGTTTCCCAGTTGAAGAAGTGCCATGCAGAGATTGCCGATATTCCTCTGAGAGATACAGTGCCCCTGGAAGCAATTCAGTTGGATAGTGATCTGACCTATGAGGAGAAACCTGTCAAGATTCTCGAGTTTGCCAGCCGAATCACACGCAGTAAGGTTATCAAGTTTTGCAAAGTTCAGTGGAGCCACCATACCGAGGAGGAAGCCACATGGGAACGAGAGGATGATCTACGGAAAGACCACCCACACCTATTTTCTAGCCAGACCGAATCTCGAGGACGAGATTCATCTTAAGTGGGGTAGGTTTGTAACATCCCAAATTTCCAATTTGGAATGTTATACATAGGCCATTCATGCATATCATACTTTATTGCAATTTGCTTTGCGATCCTAGAAAATCCTAAGCAACTCAAGGACCCATGGAGAGAGTTGGGGATTTCACCGTTTTCATATTTGAATTTTCTGAAATATCGAAACAAGGATCGTTTTGCTTTTATTATTTTTCTCTCCAAAAATATTTCATAATAAAATATATGAGAGGAGATAATATGACTTATCCAAACTAAATGAAATATTGGAGGAAAAATGTTAAAATCAAATAAATATTTTTTTTCTGATTTTATTGCTATTTTATTTGGATTAGAAAAATACACATTTTCTTAAAATTTCTTTCTTAGCCCAAATAAATGTTCACTTTGTCTGAAATATTATTAGAGGACCACGAAAATTAATTTCAGGATTTTTGGACTTCATTTGGTATTTCTTTTATTTATTTTACCCCCTCTGTTTAAAAAAACGTGCACCGACCTAACGGGCCGTGTCCGACCCGGACACTGCCGCCAGGCCTTTTTAAGGCGAGGCCGAGCCGCCCCAACCCACCCAAGCCGCCCGAAACCCTAACCCTAGCCACGCTGCCGCCGGACCTGCGCCGCCGCCAGCCGCCGCCTCCGCCTCCCGTCGCCGCCGCCGTCCCGCCCGTGCCGCACCGCCGAGCCGGATCTCGCCGGAGCCGCCGCCGTTGACCGTGTTGACCGGTCGGTTTTTTCTTTTGGTTAACCCCGATTTTTTAGGTTTTCGGTTTATTTTCTTAGATCGGTTTTTTGTTTGGTTTATTTGCTTGGCGGACGTTCGTCCGATCGTGCATATAAGCGAACGCTATTCGCCGGTTAGGTTCAGACACCTAACGTTCATTCGCTAGTCTTTTCTTTTTATTTTATTTTCGGCCAAGGACCTATCCGCGATTATTTTTATCGCCGATTAGCCCCTAATCTTCAGACCCTCGTAACTTTTCAACCGTTTGTCCAAATCCAGTGAAACCAGCGCCAAAATCTTCATCTCGAGCCCCTCATTCTGTTTAATCAACTTGAACAAGGTTTTTCACAAATTGAAATTTGTTTCAAGCAGTTTTGTGTTCGAAGTTCTTTTGACCATAGTTTCTATTCCGTAGGTCCGATTCGATTGATTCTTTTTGCAGATCGAATCTCTTTAGTTGAGTTTTCAGATTCGATATTATTATTTGAGTTTTACCCGTGCATATTTGCTTGATTGCTTATGTATGCTATTGTTTGTTTGCGATATAATTCCCGGAGTGCGCAGCGTGCTACTACGAGTCACTAGGTTTTGCGGATCATCAGCAAGGCAAGTAACACTTTGATCATACTCTTTTCTTACCCAGTTTTTATGCATTAGTTTCAACCCCCAAACATTGCATGAGTAGGATCTCTTAACATGTGCGTTTTGGGAAGTAGATGATGAGGTAGAACCTATTGCCCTTTTATTATCAAACCCTTGGGAGTTACTTCTACGTTATGCTTATAACGCCATGCTATGCTCGTAGACGTGGATGGGGTTTGAGAGTATGCATGACAGATGTGAGATTGTTAATTAATGGTTAACTTAAGGTGGCTACTTAAACACACATCTGGGTGGATTGGTTGCGAGCACCTGAAGAATCCAGTGTTGTCTTAGGATATCCCGAAGTACCCGTGTGATCATCCTATGGTTCGCCACCCAGGCTCAAAGGGATCATAAGATTATTCATGCTAGAAACTTCTGTGTGCAGCCACAAGCTATTATGGGCTCTAGCATAGTGGAGTAAGTTGCATGACCTCTTCCAGTGGTAGGCTAGGAGATGTAGGGGATGTACGGTCTACCCGGGGTTAGAGTTAATGCTTCTGAGAAACTGTGTCTCGGTCATCCGTTTCTCAAACACCATGTAGTGTGATAAATCCAACGGAGGAGATCGAGTCTTGTGGGGAAAAGTGCGCAAACCCATGCAGAGTGTACAAACTAATCATGGTTAGCCGTGTCCCCGGTTATGGACATCTTGAGTATCTGGATCTTGGATTATCGTATTGTTCCCATCACGCTATTACTTAATTTGTTGGGTTGTTAATTACTTTCTAATTGTGATTGAGTTGGAGGAACCTTCTCAATGTTCAACAACTACCATGATAGTTAAATAAAATCTATTCCTTTGTTGTAGAGAAAAATTGGCTTTTCGCAAAAACATTATAACCATAGAGCCTCCACAATCCATATATGCATGTAGTGATAGCATTTACCTGTTCATTGCTCTACTGTGTTATATTGCCAGCATATTCCATGTGCTGACCCGATTTCAGGCTACAACATGTCATGTTGCAGACTTTTCAGAAGAAGAGTAGGGTGTGCTAGGTCATTGTCGTGCACTCAGCTATGCCGTTGGAGTTGATGGACTCACTTTATCTTCCAAGCCTTCCGCTGTTATCTTTTGGATGGCCTTAAGCCATATTATTATAATAAGTTCTCTTTTGAGACATTCGATGTAATAAGTGTGTGATTGCACTCTGTTATAAATCCTTCAAGTACTGTGTGTGTTAGCATTACCGATCTAGGGATGAGACTTATGCACAGAGATTTGACCATCTGAGGTCGGGTCGCTACACCCCCTCCCCCTTACCAAAAGCCACATTTCCCCTCTTTCCGCCTTCCTTTCCAAGTTGAAACCTTCACTCCTTGCTTGCAGCGCCGCTGCCTCCTCACCGGCGACCCTCCTTCGTGCTGCTCGGCCTCCTCTATCCAGGCAGGTAATCCACACCTGACCCCATCCTCCTCCTCCTTCCACATTCCACATGCCCCGACCGCTGACGCTAGCGCGACACCTTCCACCCAAATCATCGACCCCTCCACCAAAAAAGCACCGGCCTAAGCCATGGTGCACGCAGTATAGCTAGGACCTCAAGGAGCATTTGGCAGCGGAGAAGCAAATCGTGGCCAGACGCGCGGATGAGGTCGCGGTGGCTGCCATTCGTGCCGACCCCCAGATCTTGAAGGAGCACCTTGCCAATTGCTAGCTACACCAGTTAAGCATGCTTGGTTTACCCGTTGTGTGTGCTGCTCCTACCTTTCCTTCACAAATTCTAGTGAATTGTGCTATCTAATTTCACCATGCAATCTGTTACTCTAGTGTATATGTTCTATATGTCATGCAGTGTGGTGCTCACTTATTAACTGTTTTGTTATTTAGTTGTCATCTTCAGTTTTCTATTTGGTTCAATTCTGCAAATGTGATGTTCAATTCTTCAGGTTGCAATTTTGTATTGTCTTCCATGTGAGAAATAAATCGAATTTATCTTTACAAAATTGTGGGTGCATTCTTTTATTGTACACCATGTGAGGAGTAAATTGAATTTGGCTGTAGTAAATACATGAGAAACAAATACAATTGCTACAAGTAGTTAACTGTTTGGTTAACTCTCTGATCTTCTATTAGGAGTATGTTATATTGTGCAATGTGGTGCTCAGTTAATGTTTGGTTCATTTGTTGTGGTGTTTAGTTAACTGCTTGGTTCAATTCTGCAATGCGATGTCCAAGTATCGTGGGTAGAATTTTTTATTGTTGTGCATGTGAGGAATAAATCGAATTTGGGTGCACTTAATACATGAGAAACATATACAAGTGCTATATTTCCTAGTTCTTAATCATGCTTGGTTTGGGTAAATGGGTTTTCCGTGTGGCTTCAATTAATCTGATGAATCTGCAATGTGCTTATTTTTCATCAACATATTTTACTGATAGCATGCGAACCCTTACTTAACTTGATGACTAACTACCTTATATGTGTTGCAGGGAAACAATGGGAAGCACTGAGGTTTACAATCGACGTTAGCATGTGCATGGTCCATTGTCTAATAGCACATTATTTTGCAATTGCAGGAACCATTCTAATATTTTGGTTTTTAACAATTTGGTCTTGCACATATAGGTCCTGCTGTCAAAGGTTTTGACCCACTGTTCGACCGTTTTTGCATATGGGGAAATGAGTTGTCCATGACTATCAATCAAATCAAGAAACTCGGAAAGATTGTTAGGATAAAGAAATTAGCGACAAAAAACAACAATATGTTTGTCTGCACAATGAAGAAGACACAATTCACTACAAGATGGTACTAACTATTATACCTTGCCTTTTTTTATTCCTTTGTCCCATTTCCAATATAGAGAAGATATTTATGTACATCCTTGTTTTCAGGACTTTCCAAAGCAGTTCACTGATGATCACCTCTCAAACCACCTCCATGGTCAGGAGGCGAGGAAGGTTTTCATACAACACCCACGGTTCAATATTGAAGTGTTCCTGAAGAGGACGAAGGACGGACGGTCAATCATCCACAGGCACTAGCCTAAAGTTGCGAAGACCTTCAACATGAATGAAGGCTCAATATTCGCCTTCTGCTTTAGCAATTTTCCAGATGAGATGCATTTGTCTATATACCGTCTATGATGCTAATTTTGAAAGGTTCTACATGTTGCATGTGGAACTTGCTGCTGGTGCAGTTGTGTAATGGGGTTGCTGGGTGCTGAAGCTATATCATGTTGTACTCTGATGTACTTCAATTATGAAATTCTGCTTCCTTAATATGGAAATGAAATATATTGTGTGCTTAATATGAAATGTCAATTAGATTAATAAATGGATTATGAATAATCGGATAATTAGCATGCTAATGGCGAATTAGCCTGCTAATTGTGTTTTGCTATTGCAAACAGTTGTTAAAAAAATACCGTGGGCGATGACCTCAGATAACACACACAATTTCTAGGAATAAACCATGTTGGATCAATGAATAATCACACATGACTTTCTCTTGAAAACTGTTTGCGTTAGGCCACCTTGCGCAAACGTTCACCACATAAAAACTGTGTGTGATGGACAACCTTTGCCACACAGTTTCTTCTATGACCATGTGTGATACATTCAATAACGCAAACGATTTAATGGGAAAAATGTGTGTGATTTACCTGTGAACGGAAACGCTTTCCTTGGAGCGACTGTGTGGGATGTGCATACGAACGGAAACGTTTAGCGGGGACTGACCATGTGGGATGTACTTGCGACCGGAAACAATTTTGCTGTATAATTGTATTTTTAGCTCTACTATGCGCATTTTCATATTTGAGTGCTCGCCGGTCGCACACGACCTCAGTTTGCCAAACGTGTGTACCAGGAGGGCATATCCCTGACGGTTTCTGGGTCGTGTGGGAAGGACCACCCTATCGCCCACACTCACTTGGCGACGGTTCCAGATGCCGTCACGGAAAGGGGTTTTAAATTGTCTGTTTAGGACCGACGCGCACCAGTGCATCTAGAGTATTAAGTTCATAAGAACAGAGTAATGCATCAGGCAAGATGACATGATGTAGAGGGATAAACTCAAGCAATATGATATAAACCCCATCTTTTTATCCTCGATGGCAACAATACAATACGTGTCGATTCCCTTTCTGTCACTGGGATCGAGCACCGCAAGATTGAACCCAAAGCTAAGCACTTCTCCCATTGCAAGAAAGATCAATATAGTAGGCCAAACCAAACTTATAATTCGAAGAGACTTGCAAAGATATCAAATCATGCATATAAGAATTCAGAGAAGAACCAAATATTGTTGATAGATAATATTAATGATATACCCACAATTCATCAGATCTCGGCAGACACACCGCAAAAAGAATTACATCGAATAGATCTTCAAGAACATCGAGGAGAACTTTGTATTGAGATCCAAAGAGAGAGAAGAAGCCATCTAGCTAATAACTATGGACCTGAAGGTCTGTGGTAAACTACTCACACATCATCGGAGAGGCTATGGTGTTGATGTAGAAGCTCTCCGTGATCGAATCCCCCTCTGGCAGATCGCCAGAAAAGGTCCCCAGATAGGATCTCACGGGTACAGAAGTTTGCGGCGGTGGAAAAGTGGTTTCGTGGCTCCCCTGGATGTTTTCAGGGTATAAGAGTATATATAGGCGAAAGAAGTAGGTCGGTGGAGCTGCAAGGGGCCCACAAGGGTGGGGGGCATGCCTCCCTACCTCATGGCCGCCTCGCTGCTTCCTTGATGTCCACTCCAAGTGTCCTGGATTGCGTTTGTTCCAAAAAAGATCCTCGCGAAGGTTTCATTCCGTTTGTATTCCGTTTGATATTCCTTTTCTACGAAACACTGAAATAGGCAAAAAAACAGCAATTTGCACTGGGCCTTCGGTTAATAGGTTAGTCCCAAAAATAATATAAAAGTGCATAATAAAGCCCACAAACATCCAAAACGGATAATATAATAGCATGGAACAATAAAAAATTATAGATACGTTGGAGACATATCACATGCAAGATCTATCTAGGAGATGCATAGCAACGAGAGGGGGATAGTATGTCTACATACCCTTATAGACCGAAAGCGGAAGCGTTATGAAACGCAGTTGATGTAGTCGAACGTCTTCACGATCCAACCGATCAAGTACCGAATGCACGACACCTCCATGATCTGCACACCTTCAGCTCAGTGACGTCCCTCATACTCTTGATCCAGCTGAGGCCGAGGGAGAGTTTCGTCAGCATGACGACATGATGATGGTGATGATGAAGTTACCGATGCAGGGCTTCACCTAAGCACTACAATGATATGACTGACGTGGAATTCTATGGAGGGGGCACCGCACACGGCTTAAACAATCAACTTGGGTGTCTATGGGGTGCCCCCTCCCCCGTATATAAAGGAGTGGAGGAGGGGAGGGCCGACCCTCATAGGGCACGCCCAAGGGGGAGAGTTCTACTCCAAGTAGGAGTAGGTTTCCCCCCTTCCTAGTAGGAGTAGGAGAAGAAGGAAGAGGGAGACAGAGGAAAGGAAAGGGGGGGATTCACACAATTCGAATTGAGCTTGGGGGTGGGGGCGCCCTCCACCTGGCCGCCTCCTCCTCTCTCCCACTAAGGCCCAATAAGGCCCATTGACTCCGCGGGGGGTTCCGGTAACCCCCCGGTACTCTGGTAAATGCCTGAACTCATCCGGAACCATTCCGATGTCCAAACATAGCCATCCAATATATCAATATTTATGTCTCGACCATTTCGAGACTCCTCGTCATGTTCGTGATCACATCCGGAACTCTGAACTACCTTCGGTACATCAAAACACATAAACTCATAATACCGATTGTCATCGAACGTTAAGCGTGCGGACCCTACGGGTTTGAGAACTATGTAGACATGACCGAGACTCACTTCTGGTCAATAACCAATAGCGGAACTGGATGCTCATATTGGTTCCTACATATTCTACGAAGATATTTATCGGTCAAACCGCATAACAACATACGTTGTTCCCTTTGTCATCGATATGTTACTTGCCCGAGGTTCGATCGTAGATATCTCAATACCTAGTTCAATTTCGTTACCGGCAAGTCTCTTTACTCGTTACGTAATGCATCATCCCGCCACTAACTCATTAGTCACATTGCTTGCAAGGCTTATAGTGATGTGCTTTACCGAGAGGGCCCAGAGATACCTCTCCGATACACAGAGTGACAAATTCTAATCTCGATCTATGCCAACCCAACAAACACCATTGGATACACCTGTAGAGCATCTTTATAGTCACCCAGTTATGTTGTGATGTTTGATAGCACACTAAGTGTTCCTCCGGTATTCGGGAGTTGCATAATCTCATAGTCATAGGAACATGTATAAATTATGGAGAAAGCAACAACAATAAACTAAACGATCATAGTGCTAAGCTAACGGATGGGTCAAGTCAATCACCTCATTCTCTAATGGTGTGATCCCGTTCATCAAATGACAACTCATGTCTATGGTTAGGGAACTTAACCATCTTTGATTAACGAGCTAGTCAATTAGAGGCGTACTAGTGACACTCTGTTTGTCTATGTATTCACACATGTACTAAGTTTCCGGTTAATACAATTCTAGCATGAATAATAAACATTTATCATGATATAAGGAAATATAAATAACAACTTTATTATTGCCTCTAGGGCATATTTTCTTCAGTCTCCCACTTGCACTAGAGTCAATAATCTAGATTACATTGTAATGATTCTAACACCGATGGAGTCTTGGTGTTGATCATGTTTTGCTCGTGAGAGAGGCTTAGTCAACGAGTCTGCCACATTCAGATCCATATGTATCTTGCAAATCTCTATGCCTCCCTCCTTGACTTGATCGCGGTTGGAATTGATGCGTCTCTTGATGTGCTTGGTTCTCTTGTGAAATTTGGATTCCTTTGCCAAGGCAATTGCACCACTATTGTCACAAAAGATTTTCATTGGACCTGATGCACTAGGTATGACACCTAGATCGGATATGAACTCCTTCATCCAGACTCCTTCATTTGCTGCTTCCGAAGCAGCTATGTACTCCGCTTCACATGTAGATCCCGCCATGACGCTCTGTTTGGAACTACACCAACTGACAGCTCCACCATTCAATAAAAATACGTATCTAGTTTGTGAGTTAGAGTCATCCGGATCAGTGTCAAAGCTTGCATCGACGTAACCATTTAAGACGAGCTCTTTGTCACCTCCATAAACGAGAAACATATCCTTAGTCCTTTTCAGGTATTTTAGGATGTTCTTGACTGCTGTCCAATGATCCACTCCTGGATTACTTTGGTACCTCCCTGCTAAACTAATAGCAAGGCACACATCAGGTCTGGTACACAACATTGCATACATGATAGAACCTATGGCTGAAGCATAGGGAATGACTTTCATTTTCTCTCTATCTTCTACAGTGGTCGGGCATTGAGTCTGACTCAACTTCACACCTTCTAACACAGGCAAGAACCCTTTCTTTGCTTGATCCATTTTGAACTTCTTCAAAACTTTATCAAGGTATGTGCTTTGTGGAAGTCCAATTAAGCATCTTGATCTATCTCTATAGATCTTGATGCCCAATATAAGGAACTTCATCGAGGTCTTTCATTGAAAATTCTTATTCAAGTATCCTTTTATGCTATTCAGAAATTCAGTATCATTTCCGATCAGCAATATGTCATCCACATATAATATCAGAAATGCTACAGAGCTCCCACTCACTTTCTTGTAAATATAGGCTTCTCCAAAAGTCTATATAAAACCATATGCTTTGATTACACTATCAAAGCATATATTCCAACTCCGAGAGGCTTGCACCAGTCCATAAATGGATCGCTGGAGCTTGCACACTTTGTTAGCACCTTTTGGATTGACAAAACCTTCCGGTTGCGCCATATACAACTCTTCTTTAAGATATCCATTAAGGAATGCAGTTTTGACATCCATTTGCCAAATTTCATAATCATAAAATGCGACAATTGCTAACATGACTCGGACGGACTTAAGCATCACTACGGGTGAGAAGGTCTCATCATAGGCAACTCCTTGAACTTGTCGAAAACCTTTCGCAACAAGTCGAGCTTTGTAGACAGTAATATTACCGTCACCGTCAGTCTTCTTCTTAAAGATCCATTTATTCTCTATGGCTTGCCGATCATTGGGCAAGTCAACCAAAGTCCACACTTTGTTCTCATACATGGATCCCATCTCAGATTTCATGGCCTCAAGCCATTTTGCGGAATCTGGGCTCATCATCCCTTCCTCATAGTTTGTAGGTTCATCATGGTCAAGTAACATGACTTCTAGAAAAGGATTACCATACCACTCTGGTGCAGATCTTACTCTGTTGACCTACGAGGCTCGGTAGTAACTTGATTAGAAGTTTCATGATCATCATCATTAGCTTCACTTACTGGTGTAGGAATCATTAGAACTGATTTCTGTGATGAACTACTTTCCAATAAGGGAGCAGGTACAATTACCTCATCAAGTTCTACTTTCCTCCCACTCACTTCTTTCGAGAGAAACTCCTTCTCTAGAAAGGATCCACTTTTAGCAATGAATATCTTGCCTTCGGATCTATGATAGAAGGTGTACCCAACAGTCTCTTTTGGGTATCCTATGAAGACACATTTCTCCGATTTGGGTTCGAGCTTATAAGGTTGAAGCTTTTTCACATAAGCATCGCAACCCCAAACTTTAAGAAATGATAACTTGGGTTTCTTGCCAAACCACAGTTCATAAGGTGTCATCTCAATGGATTTCGATGGTGCCCTATTTAACGTGAATGCAACCGTCTCTAAAGCATAACCCCAAAACGATAGTGGTAAATCAGTAAGAGACATCATAGATCAGTGTGGTTACGATGTTCGGACACACCATTATGTTGTGGTGTTCCAGGTGGCGTGAGTTGCGAAACTATTCTGCATTGTTTCAAATGAACCAAACTCGTAACTCAAATATTCTCCTCCACGATCAGATCGCAGAAACTTTATTTTCTTGTTACGATGATTTTCCACTTCACTCTGAAATTCTTTGAACTTTTCAAATGTTTTAGACTTATGTTTCATCAAGTAGATATACCCATATCTGCTCAAATCATTTGTGATGGTAAGAAAATAACAATACCCGCCGTGAGCATCAACACTCATTGGACCGCATACATCAGTATGTATTATTTCCAGCAAGTCTGTTGCTCGTTGCATTGTTTTGGAGAACGAAGTCTTGGTCATCTTTCCCACGAGGCATGGTTCGCAAGCATCAAGTGATTCATAATCAAGTGATTCCAAAAGCCCATCAGAATGGAGTTTCTTCACGCGCTTTACACCAATATGACCTAAACGGCAGTGCCACAAATAAGTCGCACCATCATTATTAAACTTATATCTTTTGGCTTCAATACTATGAACATGTGTATCACTACTATCAAGATTTAGTACAGATAGACCACTCATCAAGGGTGCATGACCATAAAAGATATTATTCATATAAATAGAACAACCATTATTCTCTGATTTAAATGAATAATCGTCTCGCATCAAACAAGATCCAGATACAATGTTCATGCTCAACGCTGGCACCAAATAACAATTATTCAGGTCTAAAACTAATCCTGAAGGTAGATGTAGAGGTAGCGTGCTGACGGCGATCACATCGACTTTGGAACCATTTCCCACGCGCATCGTCACCTCGTCCTTAGCCAACCTTCACTTCATCCGTAGCCCCTGTTTCGAGTTGCAAATATTAGCAACAAAACCAGTATCAAATACCCAGGCGCTACTGCAAGCATTAGTAAGGTACACATCAATAACATGTATATCAAATATACCTTTCACTTTGCCATCCTTCTTCTCCGCCAAATACTTGGGGCAGTTCCGCTTCCAGTGACCAGTCCATTTGCAGTAGAAGCATTCAGTCTCAGGCTTAGGTACAGACTTGGGCTTCTTCACTTGAGAAGAAACTTGTTTGCCGTTCTTCTTGAAGTTCCCCTTCTTCCCTTTACCTTTTTTTTCTTGAAACTAGTGGTCTTGGTGACCATCAACACTTGATGCTCCTTCTTGATTTCTACCTCCGCAGCCTTTAGCATTGCGAATATCTCGGGAATCGTCTTATCCATCCCTTGCATATTATAGTTCATCGTGAAGCTTTTGTAGCTTGGTGGAAGTGATTGAAGAACTCTGTCAATGACACTATCAACTGGAAGATTAACTCCCAGCTGAGTCAAGTGATTGTGGTACCCAGACATTCTGAGTATATGCTCATTGACAGAACTATTCTCCTCCATTTTGTAGCTGTAGAACTTATTGGAGACTTCATATCTCTCAAGCCGGGCATTTGCTTGAAATATTAACTTCAACTCCTAGAACATCTCATATGCTCCATGACGTTCAAAACGTTGTTGAAGTCCTGGTTCTAAGCCGTAAAGCATGGCACACTAAACTATCGAGTAGTCATCAACTTTGCTCTGCCAGGTGTTCGTAACATCTGGCATTGCTCCTGCAGTGGGTTTGGCACCTAGCGGTGCTTCCAGGACGTAATTCTTCTGTGCAGCAATGAGGATAATCCTCAAGTTACAGACCCAGTCTGTGTAATTGCTACCACCATCTTTCAACTTAGCTTTCTCTAGGAACGCATTAAAATTCAATGGAACAACAACATGGGCCATTTATCTACAACAACATAGACATGCAAAATACTATCAGGTACTAAGTTCATGATAAATTAAAGTTCAATTAATCATACTACTTAAGAACTCCCACTTAGATAGACATCCCTCTAATCATCTAAGTGATCACGTGATCCATATCAACTAAACCATGTCCGATCATCACGTGAGATGGAGTAGTTTTCGATGGTGAACATCCTATGTTGATCATATCTACTATATGATTCACGTTGGACCTTTCGGTCTCAGTGTTCCGAGGCCATATCTGCATATGCTAGGCTCATCAAGTTTAACCCGAGTATTCTGCTTGTGGAAAACTGGCTTGCACCCATTGTATGTGAATGTAGAGCTTATCACACCCGATCATCACGTGGTGTCTCGGCATAACAAACTGTAGCAACGGTGCATACTCAGGGAGAACACTTATACCTTGAAATTTAGTGAGAGATCATCTTATAATGCTACCGCCGTACTAAGCAAAATAAGATGCATAAAGGATAAACATCACATGCAATCAAATAAGTGATATGATATGGCCATCATCATCTTGTGCCTTTTGATATCCATCTCCAAATCACCGTCATGATCACCATCGTCACCGGATTGACACCTTGATCTCCATCGAAGCATCGTTGTCTTCTCGCCAACTATTGCTTCTACGACTATCACTACCGCTTAGTAAAGCAATTACATGGCGATTGCAATTCATACAATAAAGCAACAACCATATGGCTCCTGCCAGTTGCCGATAACTGTGTTAAAAAACATGATCATCTCATACAACAATTTATATAATCATGTCTTGACCATATCACATCACAACATGCCCTGCAAAAACAAGTTAGACATCCTCTACTTTGTTGTTGCAAGTTTTACGTGGCTGCTACTGGCTTAGCAAGAACCATTCTTACCTACGCATCAAAAACCACAACGCGGTATAGTGATTGCTTTTTGATCTTTAGAAAGAACTTGTTCATTGAATCTGATTCAACTAAAGTTGGAGAAATAAACACCCACTAGCCACCTATGCGTGAAGCACGTCGGTAGAACTAGTCTCTCGTAAACGTACGCGTAATGTCGGTTTGAGCCACTTCATCCACCAATACCGCTGAATCAAGAATCAAATAGTGACGGCAAGCAATATGTATATACCCATGCCCACAACTCCTTTGTGTTCTATGTGCATATAACATCTACGCATAGACCTGGCTCGGATGCCACTGTTGGGGAACGCAGTATTTCAAATAAATTCCTATGATCACGCAAGATCTATCTAGGAGATGCATAGCAATGAGAGGGGGAGAGTATGTCTACGTACCCTCGTAGACCGAAAGTGGAAGCGTTATGAAACGCGGTTGATGTAGTCAAACGTCTTCACGATCCAACCGATCAAGTACCAAATGCACGGCACCTCCGCGATCTGCGCACGTTCAGCTCGGTGACGTCCCTCGTACTCTTGATCCAGCTGAGGCCGAGGGAGAGTTTCATCCGCACGACAGCGTGATGATGGTGATGATGAAGTTACTGACGCAGGGCTTCGCCTAAGCACTACAACGATATGACCGAGGTGGAATTCTATGGAGGGGGGCACCGCACATGGCTTAAACAATCAACTTGTGTGTCTATGGGGTGTCCCCTCCCCTGTATATAAAGGAGTGGAGGAGGGGAGGGCCGGCCCTCATAGGGCGCGCCCAAGGGGGGGGGGAGTCCTACTCCTAGTAGGAGTAGGTTTCCCCCTTCCTAGTAGGAGTAGGAGAAGAAGGAAGAGGGAGAGAGAGGGAAGGAAAGGCCCCCGCCACCCAATTCGGATTGGGCTTGGGGGGGGGACCCTCCACCTAGCCGCCTCCTCCTCTCTCCCACTAAGGCCCAATAAGGCCCATTGAATCCCCAGGGGGTTCCGATAACCCCGTGATACTCGGGTAAATGCCCGAACTCATCTGGAACCATTCCGATGTCCAAACACAGCCTTCCAATATATCGATCTTTATGTCTCGACCATTTCGAAACTCCTCGTCATGTCCGTGATCACATCCGGAACTCTGAACAACCTTCGGTACATCAAAACACATAAACTCATAATACCGATCATCATTAAACATTAAGCGTGCGGACCCTACGGGTTCAAGAACTATGTAGACATGACCGAGACTCACTTCTATTCAATAACCAATAGCGGAACTGGATGCTCATATTGGTTCCTACATATTCTACGAAGATCTTTATTGGTCAAACCGCATAACAACATACGTTGTTCCCTTTGTCATCGGTATGTTACTTGCCCGAGATTCGATCATAGATATCTCAATACCTAGTTCAATTTCATTACCGGCAAGTCTCTTTACTCGTTCCGTAATGCGTCATCCCGCAACTAACTCATTAGTCACATTGCTTGCAAGGCTTATAGTGATGTGCATTACCGAGAGGGCCCAGAGATACCTCTCCGATACACGGAGTGACAAATCCTAATCTCGATATATGCCAACCCAAGAAACACCATCGGAGACACCTGTAGAGCATCTTTATAGTCACCCAGTTACGTTGTGATGTTTGATAGCACACTAAGTGTTCCTCCGCTATTCGGGAGTTGCATAATCTCATAGTCATAGGAACATGTATAAGTTATGGAGAAAGCAACAACAATAAACTAAACGATCATAGTGCTAAGCTAACAGATGGGTCAAGTCAATCACATCATTCTCTAATGATGTGATCCCGTTCATCAAATGACAACTCATGTCTATGGTTAGGAAACTTAACCATCTTTGATTAATGAGCTAGTAAAGTAGAGGCATACTAGTGACACTCTATTTGTCTATGTATTCACACATGTACTAAGATTCCGGTTAATGCAATTCTCGCATGAATAATAAACAT
The DNA here is from genome assembly GCF_002162155.2 of Triticum dicoccoides. Lineage (NCBI taxonomy): Eukaryota > Viridiplantae > Streptophyta > Magnoliopsida > Poales > Poaceae > Triticum > Triticum dicoccoides. The sequence goes on from NC_041382.1 coordinate 412,715,966, forward strand.
TTATCATGATATAAGGAAATATAAATAACAACTTTATTATTGCCTCTAGGACATATTTCCTTCAATCCCGATGATCCCATCGAGAATGAGGGCTCAGAGGACAGTAATTACCTACCGATCTCCGAAGAGGATGTGAGCCTCGGAGATGAAGATTTCATGATGCCGGAGGAACCCCTCGAACAAGAGCGCTTTAAACGCCGGTTAATCGCCATTGCAAGAAGCCTGAAAAAGAAGCAGCATCAGCTTCAAGCTGATCGGGATCTACTCAATGATAGATGGACTAACGTCTTGGCTGCAGAGGAATACGACATCGAACGCCCAACTTAGAGTTACCCGAAGCACAAGCTACTGCCTCAATTTGATGACGAGGCCCTTGAGCCCACACTACTAAAGCATAGAACTGCTGATGAGCCCGACCGACCGCCACGTGGACAGGACATACCGACTACTCATGCCGAACACCAGCCCGCGCCACCCCACCCCCGAGGCAAGGAAGTAACGGCCCCAGGCTATACCTACGACTTATGCAAGGAACTAGACAATAGAGCTGGTCTGACAAGATCAACCTATGGATCGAGGGGGCGTGCTCCAACGCGCGAGGGCGACCATCAGACTTGGCGGGACATACACAACCTCACACGGGCCGAAAACCGCATACGGCCTCCATCCGAATTACGCCGCGATGTCGCTCGGTACAGAGGCACCGCACACCCCCTATGCTTCACCGATGAGGTAATGGAGCACCAGTTCCCAGAAGGGTTTAAACCCGTGAACATTGAATCATATGACTGTACAACAGATCCCGCAGTATGGATTGAAGATTTTCTTCTCCACATTCACATGGCTCGCGGTGACGATCTACAAGCCATCAAATACCTCCCCTAAAGCTTAAGGGACCAGCTCATCACTAGTTAAATAGCCTCCCAGAAAATTCTATTGGCAGCTGGGAAGATTTGGAAGATGCCTTTAGAGACAACTTCCAAGGTACCTATGTACGGCCCCCGGACACTGATGACCTTAGTCAGATAGTCCAGCAACCCGGAGAGTCAGCCCGAAAACTCTGGACAAGGTTCTTAATTAAAAATAAACAAATCGTCGACTATCCAGACGCCGAAGCCCTAGTGGCCTTTGAACACATCATCCATGACGAATGGCTCGCCCGACACCTCAGCCAAGAGAAGCCAAAGTCCATGGCAGCACTTACAACACTCATGACCCGCTTTTGTGCGGGAGAGGATAACTGGTTAGCCCGTAGCAACAACAGTACTAGTGACCCTGGTACTTTTGAAACCAGAAACGATAGCGGCAGGCCCCGATGCAACAAACACAAGCCTCAAAATAACAATGATAATACCGAAGACAGGCGGTCAATGCCAGATTCAATGGCTCCAAGTCCGGTCAATGAAAGAAGCCATTTAAAAGAAATAAAGACGGTTCATCTAGCCTGGACCGAATACTCGATCGACCTTTCCAGATTCACGGCACCCCCGACAAGCCTACCAACCATACCAACAGAAGCTGTTGGGTCTTTAAACAGGCCGGTAAGCTAAACACCGGATATAAGGAGAAGGGGTCACCCAGTGAGGACGATGACGATGAGCCTCACCCACCGAACACCAGGGTACAGAAGAAATTTCCCCCCGAGGTCAAAACGGTGAATATGATATACGCTACTCACATCCCCAAGCGGGAGCGCAAGCGCGCTCTAAGGGACGTCTATGCGATAGAGCCAGTCGCCCCAAAATTCAATCTATGGTCAGCCTGTCCGATCACTTCCGACCGCAGAGACCATCCGACTAGTATCCGTCATGGAGGCTCGGTCGCGTTGGTACTCGACCCAATCATCGATGGATTCCACCTTACACGAGTCCTCATGGATGGCGGCAACAACCTTAACTTGCTCTATCAGGACACGGTCCACAAAATGGGTATTGATTTGTCAAGAATTAAACCCACCAAAACTACCTTTAAAGGAGTAATACATGGTGTAGAGGCCCGTTGCACGGGCTCAATCACGTTGGAAGTCGTCTTCGGTTCGCCGGACAACTTCCAAAGCGAGGACTTGATCTTCGACATCGTCCCCTTCCATAGTGGCTATCATGCACTGCTCAGACGAACCGCATTCGCTCGCTTCAATGCGATCCCGCACTATGCCTATCTCAAACTCAAGATGCCCGGACCACGCGGTGTTATAACAATCAATACAAACACGGAGCGCTCCCTCCGTACTAAGGAGCACACCGGCCCTTGCAGCGGAAGTACAAGGTGGCCTTATCAAGCCAAAAACTATATCGATAGCCAAGCCCCCAGACACTATTAAACGCGTCCGGACTACCCTGCAAAGAGACAGTCCAGCTCGTCTGGAGCTCGATTAACAGTTTGGCCTCCATCTCAGCCCGAACCAAATTGCAGCACATGTGGCACGCGTACATAACTACGCACTAAAGATACCATGGGCAAACATGGAGGCATATTAAAGATAAAATTCATAATACGGTTCGACCCTACGTCGACCCTCATATCCTTTTTTCCTTATTTGTTTCAGGTTCCTTACAAACCATGTCAACTTGTGATGATACCAAGGGAACCTTTTCCAGGCCCTTTATGAAAACCCGATTGTTGATCTCAAAGGATTACACACCAAGGATCCAAGCGACGCAAACGTGCGGAAGAGTACCTAAAGGATCTTTAAAGATCACCTCTTCCTTCTTTAGGACCCGCACACAGCTTTCCCTGGTGCTCGGCATGTAAAATAACCTTGATGCTAATCGCATCATTTGTAAAAATACGTTTTGACGTATCTATCAGACTATAACGGAAACAATTTTTCGCCTAACATATTCGGTACTGGCTTATTTCCTAATATGTATTCCCTCTTTTCTCTGATTTCCATGTAAACCTCGGTACAACTTAAATCGCCAGGGGCTCCATTCGGCCACGTACATTTCCTAAAAATAAAATAAGTCCGAACACTTTTATTGTACAATTCGGCGTCTCGAATATATCATTATATGCATCGGCTCCGAATCATGTCTTTGGTTAATAGTTGGGTTGCCCGGCTCCCGTGGTTACTACCTTATGTTCCACTCGTTCGGCTATGGTAGTAAAGGGAGAACTACTGCGATTGTGTTTCTGATTCATCAAGATAAACACCTTAGTAGAGAAAGCCGAAAACTGACTATCATGATGCGGCGAGAGCTGGTCAGCTATTCGGTGACTAAGTATAAATCTCTCGCGATTTTTTCCACATTACGCAAAGGACCGGTCTCCACCTGGGCAGGCGTCTACAGCACCCAAGTTCGGATAATCGAATAATACCAGGGGCTGCGCCTACAATCTCATTGTCAAACTCCTATGGCTAAGTGAGAGCAATAAAGCCACATAGTCTGATTGCCTGGTTCGCCGCACTAACACCTCCCTCAAGGACCAAGCCGTTGGGTCAAGTGTGTCCAGGTGCCATTCCGAACACCCCCGTACTACCTACGTGGGGGCTGAAGCCGATGACTGTACAACTCTCAGATACAGTAAACGACCGCACATGAGGAAAAGAATTAGAGGTAAAACAAGCAACATATTATACATAAGCCTTGTTTAATAATACAAAGTTCAGGCAGCACAGATACATTCATTCGAAGATAATGTCCTTCAAACACTGGCCCTGTACAATGCAGGAACCTTCCAAGACTTCATCAAAATACCGCTCCGGCGTGCGGTTCCTCGGTTGCCAGCTTGACGGCGTTCATCTTCGCCCACTGTACCTTGACACGGGCAAAGGCCATCCGGGCACCTTCAATACAGACCGACCGCTTTATGGCATCCAGCCGGGGGCTGCTACCTCTTGAGCATGCGTTGGTTTCCCTTGAAGAGGAAAGGGTGATGCAGCACAATAGCGTAAGTATTTCCCTTAGTTTTTGAGAACCAAGGTATCAATCCAGTAGGAGATAACACACAAAACACCTAGTACCTGCACAAACAAACAAGAACCTTGCAACCAATGTGATAAAGGGGTTGTCAATCCCTTCACGGTCACTTACGAAAGTGAGATCTGATAGAGATAATAAGATAAATATTTTTGGTATTTTTATGATATATATTGGAAAATAAAGATTGCAAAATAAACGTAATAGAAATAGCAAATTGATATGGAAATAATAGATGGAAGATAGACCCGGGGGACATAGGTTTCACTAGTGGCTTCTCTCAAGATAGCAAATTCTATGGAGGGTGAACAAATTACTGTCGAGCAATTGATAGAAAAGTGAATACTTATATAGAGTATCTAGGCAGGATCATGTATATAGGCATCACGTCCGCGACAAGTAGACCGAAACGATTCTGCATGTACTACTATTACTCCACACATCGACCGCTATCCAGCATGCATCTAGAGTATTAAGTTCATAAGAACAGAGTAACGCATTAGGCAAGATGGCATGATGTAGAGGGATAAACTCAAGCAATATGATATAAACCCCATCTTTTTATCCTCGATGGCAACAATACAATACGTGCCTTGCTGCCCTTGCTGTCACTGGGAAAGGACACCACAAGATTGAACCCAAAGCTAAGCACTTCACCCATTGCAAGAAAGATCAATCTAGTAGGCCAAACCAAACTGATAATTCGAAGAGACTTGCAAAGATATTAAATCATGCATAAAAGAATTCAAAGAAGAACCAAATATTGTTCATAGATAATCTTGATCATAAACCCACAATTCATCGGATCTCGACAAACACACCGCAAAAAAGAATTACATTGAATAGATATCCAAGAGAATTGAGGAGAACTTTCTATTGAGATCCAAAGAGAGAGAAGAAGCCATCTAGCTAATAACTATGGACCAAAAGGTCTATGGTAAACTACTCACACATCATCGGAGAGGCTATGGTGTTGATGTAGAAGCCCTCCATGATCGATTCCCCCTTCGGCGGAGCGCCGGAAAAGGCCCCAAGATGGGATCTCGCGGGTACAGAAGGTTGCAGCGGTGGAAATACGGTTTCGTGGTGCTCCTGGATGTTTTCAGGGTATATGGGTATATATAGGAGGAAGAACTAGGTCGGTGGAGCTGCAAGGGGCCCACGAGGGTGGGGGGCACGCCTACCCCCTTGGGCGTGCCCTCCTGCCTCGTGGCCTCCTCGCTTCTTTCTTGACGTCCACTCCAAGTCTCCTGGATCACGTTTGTTCCAAAAATAACTCTCCCGAAGGTTTCATTCTGTTTGGATTCCGTTTGATATTCCTTTTCTGCGAAACACCAAAATAGGCAAAAAAAACAGCAATTTGCACTGGGCCTTTGGTTAGTAGGTTAGTCCCAAAAATAATATAAAAAGGTATATTAAAGCCAATTAAACATCCAAAACAGATAATATAATAGCATGGAACAACAAAAAATTATAGATATGTTGGAGATGTATCAAGCATCCCGAAGCTTAATTCCTGCTCGTCCTCGAGTAGGTAAATGATAAAAATAGAATTTTTGATGTGGAATGCTACCTAGCATAATTCTCGATGTAATTTTCTTTATTGTGGCATGAATGTTCAGATCCGAAAGATTGAAGACAAAAGTTTAATATTGACATAAAACTAATAATACTTCAAGCATACTAACAAAGCAATCATGTCTTCTCAAAATAACATGGCCAAAGAAAGTTATCCCTACAAAATCATATAGTCTGGCTATGCTCCATCTTCACCACACAAAATATTTAAATCATAAACAACCCTGATGACAAGCCAAGCAATTGTTTCATAATTTTGGTGTTCTCAAACTTTTTTCAATGTTCACGCAATACATGAGCATGAGACATGGATATAGCAATATAGGTGGAATAGAATGATGGTTGTGGAGAAGAGAAAAGGAGAAGATAGTCTCACATCAACTAGGCATATCAACGGGCTATGGAGATGCCCATCAATAGATATCAATGTGAGTGAGCAGGGATTGCCATGCAACAGATGCACTAGAGCTATAAGTGTATGAAAGCTCAAAAAGAAACTAAGTGGGTGTGCATCCAACTTGCTTGCTCATGAAGACCTAGGGCATTTTGAGGAAGTCCATCATTGGAATATACAAGCCAAGTTCTATAATGTAAAATTCCCACTAGTATATGAAAGTGACAACATAGGAGACTCTCTATCATGAAGATCATGGTGCTACTTTGAAGCACAAGTGTGGTAAAAGGATAGTAGCATTGTCCCTTCTCTCCTTTTCTCTCATTTTTTGGGCCTTCCTTTTTATGGCCTTTCTCTCTTTTTTTTTAATTTTTTCTTTTTCGTTCGGAGCCTCATCCGGACTTGTGGGGGAATCGTAGTCTCCATCACCCTTTCCTCACTTGGGACAATGCTCTAATAATGATGATCATCACACTTTTATTTACTTACAGCTCAAAAATTACAACTCGATACTAGAACAAAATATGACTCTATGTGAATGCCTCCGCGGTGTACCGGGATGTGCAATGAATCAAGAGTGACATGTATGAAAGAATTATAAAGGTGGCTTTGCCACAAATACGATGTCAACTACATGATCATGCAAAGCAATATGATAATGATGAAGCGTGTCATAACAAATGGAGCGCTGGTAAGTTGCATGGCAATATATCTCGGAATGGCTATGGAAATGCCATAATAGGTCGGTATGGTGGCTGTTTTGAGGAAGGTATAAGGTGGGTGTATGGTACCGGCGAAAGTTGCACGGTACTAGAGAGGCTAGCAATGGTGGAAGGGTGAGAGTGCGTATAATCCATGGACTCAACATTAGTCATAAGAACTCACATACTTATTGCAAATATCTATTAGTTATTGAAACAAAGTACTATGTGCATGCTCCTAGGGGGATAGATTGGTAGGAAAAGACCATCGCTCGTCCCCGACCGCCACTCATAAGGAAGACAATAAATAAATAAATCATGCTCCGACTTTGTCACATAACGGTTCACCATACGTGCATGCTACGGGAATCACAACTACTCAACTAGCATGACTCTAATATCACCATCTTCATATCTCAAAACAATCATCAAGTATCAAACTTCTCATAGTATTCTATGCACTTTTTATGATAGTTTTTATTATACCCATCTTGGATGCCTATCATATTAGGAGTAATTCTATAGCCATAGCAAATTACCAGGCTGTCCTATAAGACTCTCAAAATAATATAAGTGAAGCATGGGAGATCAATAATTTCTATAAAATAAAACCACCACCGTGCTCGAAAAATATATATGTGAAGCACTTGAGCAAAATTATCTAGCTCAAAAGATATAAGTGAAGCACATAGAATATTCTAATAAATTCTGATTCATGTGTCTCTCTCCCAAAAGGTGTGTACAGCAAGGATGATTGTGCTAAACTAAAAAGCAAAGACTCAAATCATACAAGACCACTACAAAAAAATACACTTCCGTGATGATACGTGTTTGTCACAGTAGGTCGCGTTTTCTTCATGCATGTACATCCATGAAAAATTTATGACAGAATCAAGATAGTCATACCTGTGCTGTCGTAGAAGTGTTCCATGACATTACCAAAAGTATCATCATGGAAGTGTCCACTTCCATGACGATAAATCACGCGTCACAGAAGTGCTTTCGTCAAGGGTGACCGACACGTGGATCCACCGTAACGGAACGCCGTTAAGCTATCGGGTCGGGTTTTGGATCCAATAACCCGTTAACAGCCCCAACCAATGGGGATTTTCCACGTGTAAAATCATCATTGGCTAGAGGAAACATGTGTCAGCTCATCGTTGGGACAGATGTCATCCACTCACTGGACAGAAGGTGCCTATGATACGTCGACACATGGCATGGCCCAACAGTGGCCCATTCCTGTGAAAAGGCCGGCCCGTTTGACTTGGTCAAAAGCTGGTGGGCCGGCCCATGGAAAGCCTGTTAACGGCCTGTTCGCATATAGCCCATTTACAGCCCGCTAACCCAAGGCCCGTTACGCCCTATCCGAATTAGGCCCAGTAGCGTCATGTGGGCCATCCAATATGATTCCAGCCCGTTTTCACTTCTGGCCCATGTATAGTCCATGACGTATTTCGGCCCATATGAGGCCCTTTGTAGCTCTTGGCCCATTAGCAGCCCGTGCTGAAACTGGCCCGTAATGAACAGTGTATTACTTTACACCCATTAACGGCCCGTGGTGAAACTGGCCCGTAATGAATAGTGTATCACTTTATACCCATTAACGGCCCATTATTCCGTTGGGCCGTTTCCAGCCAAAATTAACTTTCAGCCTTCTGAGGGCCCATTTATTCTTGGGCTCATTTGCAGCATTCGGTTACTTATGACCCGTTATTGTCATTTTCTGCTTGTGGGCCAAATTCAGCCCGTTGTTATAGTTGGCCCGTTAGTCTGTTGGGCCATTTTCATAGCATCACCAAATACGGCCTATTAACGACCCGTTATGGTCAGCCCATAAAACGTACGATTTCCATTAAAGGCCTGTCTACGGCCCATTAAAGGCCCGTACAAGACCCATAAATGAGTCGGCCACCCATGGATCCTACGAGATGTAGAAGGCCCATGGATCCTATAAGACGTACAAGGCCCATGGATCCGACGGCCCGTGAAGGGCCATGGTCAGGTGAGTGGCCCCCGTTTGAATGATATAGCATATTCAAAGAATTATCCTACTCAATACTATCACCTGTAAAAAGCATACACTATACAACAAAGAGATCAAGGCATAGAAAGGTAGAATAATCCTACACTATGCAATAAAGAAATTACAGCCGATTATACCCACTGGGCATTATGGTTCGGCACAGGTGATAATAAAGCATACACAAACAACAAATTACATACACTGGGCAAATACAGCTCATACATCATGGACACGCATCAACTTAACTCCATTTGAACTATAATCTCTTCAGAAAATAGGATTGGCCGGATTCAGATAGCACAAATTTCAGTCTGCAAAATCTCCAATTCCTTCATGGTTACCTTAGTGTCTTGTTTCATTTTTTTGGCTCCTACATCTAATACCTGCATGTCCAGTCTCAACTTGTTGATTATACGTTGACAATCATGTACACGTTGTCTTGCCACCTCTAGTTGATGCTCGAGAACATCAGCACATTCCAATTCCAGTCCATAATCATTCGGTAACGACCATGCCGCACTGCTCGCAGATCTTTGTGTTGATGTCACTTCATCCTGAAATGTTTCTGTAAGTACACATGACTAGGGCAAAAATATAGTTACAATAGTGAAGCGAACAAGACACTATTTTGTACTACATGGAAAAACAGGACTAACAATAATGTTACACGTCACTTAAAAAAATGTTACACGTCATGAAGCATAAGCAGGTGATATTTTAAAAATTATAAAAAGATAGTCTGTGCAGCCTGCATACAGAAATCCCTCTTAGCTCACCAGAGGAGCATGATGTTGGGGCCCAATCGAAAACACAGACAAGTTACAAATTTAGACAACACGTTGCGTATAAGTAAGCAAGCAGTTGGCCATTCTGTGCCTCAATTAAAGTATTAGGGAGCATTATGAACAGCAGAGGGTTTCATACAAACATACTACAGCAGGCAAAACTATGCAATCATTAGCGTAGTATAAACTAGATTGTGAGCCTCATGCAATAATAGTTGGTTAATAGACTCCAAAGCTTCAGACACACTTTGGCAGAGTAATTCAATGGTAAGACCTTTAATTATGTCAACTAATAGTGATACAAGTACCGAACATCAGGCATGATTATTTGGGCATCTCATTAACTGAGGACAAATAAAGCAATTGAAAAGAGAAAATTAACTATGCCTGAAACAAACAAGGAATTGAACTGTTGAGTTGCATACAGTGACTTACCTTAGCAGGTTGAAGAGGCTCAACGCAGCTCCTACTTCTCTTGCAAGGCTCCTTCCTAACATCTTGTACTTGGAAATCCTCAATCTTATCTTCATTGCACCCCCTCTGCAAGGTGACACAAACTAGTTACTCATCTCCTTGGAAGATAAATATGCATACTTTCCAGTCTGTGAACACAAAAGGATGAGATTATAACAAAACAACACCACATAATGAAACATGCCGCATCTCTTGCACTTGCACACAATGAAATGAGCATTTACTATGTCTTCACTATGTAAAAACTAGGCATACCTTCGAACTGGATCTCCAGGTACTCTTGGAGAGCCTACTGTAGTGTACAACCAATCCTTTATGTCACCTATGAGTTAGACAAGGCCCCACTACAGTAGCCCTTAGTGTTTAAATCGTTGACAAGCTCTGTTAGAGTGTTACATCAAGAACAACAAGTAATCAAAGCAAACAGTCCTAGTATGGTTGGCTGATGCAAACAAGCAATTGAACAGATGTGTGAGCAAATCTTACATATCAAGAAAAGAAGCAAAGAAGGAGGCTTAAATACCATCACTTGACTGATCAGATTTAAGGGCATTTAAACATCATGTGCAACGTATGAACTAACATAAACATTGCATATTCCAGATTCTATAATGGAATGCACATGTATTAGGTTATGCCATGTATGATGATGCCTAAATGTACAGATAGCAGGCATGAGTGATTCATCATTGCACGCACAATTGAATTGCAGGTTAAGGGCCAGTTCGAATCCGCCTTTTCAGGGCATATTGTCAAAATAAGCTATAAAAGATGTAAAGAAGTCATTTTTGAGTTATGGGCTTGGGCTTAACTAATTTCGCTTTGGAGGGGGGTGTTTCGGGTAGAACCTCACTAAAAATTGAAGGGAAGGGCAATAGTGAAATGACTCTGTTGTCTGCCTATATTACACTCAAAATGCAACTGCTGACGCCCATGTCACACCCGACCCTCAAGTAAAAACAAACACGCAAGAATTCATTGCCCTGCCTGCTTGCATCTCCTCTCCCCTTTCCCTCTACCTCGATCCCCTCTCTGCAGCACTAGGGTTCCTCCAGCGAGCCGTCGCCACTGGTCCCATCTGGCCTGGTCCTCGACGATGCTATGTCCATCTAGGCTATATGGCCGGTGGGTAGGGGAAAATCTCCCTGGCTGCTCCTCCCTCTGGAGCCACCCCTCATTCTCATGGCCTCCAGCAGCTGCTCCACTGTGGTTCGTCCAATGCACTACTCCGGCGGGCGCTGCACAACTACGGCTGATGCCACACTGCAGCAGAAGGCACCTTATTCCCCCTCCCCTCCTCCCATGCCATGGCGTTGAGGTGCTGTTGAAGGATGAGCTCATCCAACAAGGTGAAGATCTCCTCTGATTTTTTGCCAAATTTTCATTCTGATCCACTATACGATGAATTGCTATGAGCCGCTTCTGCTGCTGCTATATGATGCATTGCTATGAGCTGCTGCTGCTGCTGCTGCTATATGATGAATTGCTATGAGCTACTGCTGCTGTATGATGAGTTGCTATGAGCTGCTGCTGCTGCTATATGATGAATTGCTATGA
>NC_041382.1:412727682-412752559 GCF_002162155.2 Triticum dicoccoides
TGCTGCTATATGATGAGTTGCTACAAGCTGCTCCTGCTGCTGCTATATGATGAATTGCTATGAGCTGCTCCTGCTGCTGCTATATGATGAATTGCTATGAGCTGCTCCTACTGCTGCTATATGATGAATTGCTATGAGCTGCTGCTGGTATATGATGAATTGCAGACTGCTGCTGCTGTATGATGAGTTTCTATGAGCTGCTGCTGCTATATGATGCTTTCAAGTGGTGCTGCTATACGATAATAACCAGCCACTTGGACCATCGAATTTCAATAAATAATTGGTCTTCATTTAAATGTGGGTCATGCGTTCTTCGTTTAAATTAGGCAATGGAATCTCTATAGAAAACATTGACCAAAGTAGATTGTGCCAAGTAGATGGTATCTTTGTATTTGCATTTTGAGCAAATAGTGATGGTCTGTTTTCCTATCATATTAATTACTGCACTGGGTTCAATTTGTGATGTTTGCAAGTCAAATTAATTTCCATATGGGCAGAAAAATGAAAAAATATATAATGCAATCTAGACTTCCCACTGATCATACCAAAGATAAGCTGAAAACGCAATGAAAAGAACTGGTTGGCTTATTACATGGAGCTTATATTCACAGGTGCTTATTTTCTTAGGATAACTTGTAATAACTGCCCCTAAGAAACTTGGCTAATAGAACTGGCATACAAATAACATGTCGTGATGATTGCAATGGAGGAGTGACGTACCATAGCACACTGTATAGGCTCACCGCTGTCTCTCCTTTTTTGCGATGTTCCATGAAATTGCCACATACATCTTGTACTTTTTCATTGTGTAACCCTATTTGCAAGTTGACACGGCTAATTTCAGACATCTCTACATGATACTACATTGCATATCCCTTGCGCATATTTAAACCACCAATTAATGATTGTGTGTGTACCATAAACTAGCCATGACTCTGTATGCTGGACTAGTAGGCACTCTAAGGGAGCCTAATGTAGTGCACTGGAATTCCTACATGCCACCTACGATTTTATGTAATGTACTGCCCCTGTTCCTAAATATATGTATTTGTAGAGATTCCTGTATGGACCACATACAGATGTATATAGATGCATTTTCGAGTGTAGATTCACTCATTTTGCTCTGTATGTAGCCTATAGTGGAATCTCTAGAAAGACTTATATTTAGGAACGAAGGTACGAGGTAGTATCATGTATGACATCTACATATCTAATTTAGCAGCCAGTAGTAGAAATCATTGTCTGCACAAAGGGATCACTGGTCGAAAATCCTAGCAAAGCACGCTGGCAGGCACAGAACAATACAAGAGAGAGAGACACGCTTACAAGATCATAGCAATGCCTCAGTCCAGGATCTTGGTTGGCCAAGCTGTTAGATCCAGAAGAAACACTGTCCTTGTTGTTTTTGCCAGCTGCATAACAGGTAACAGCGACCGGTTAGTATATTTGAAGTACATCGGGCAGGTGAAGCTGGACGGGTTTAAAGGTGACAAGTACCTAGGCCGTGGTGGGTGCTTGGCATCTCTCCAGACGGTGGGAATCAAGTTAGAAACGTCGAGGGTGATGACGCTGTGCTGGCTATCGGGGTCCGGTAAGGAGATCTAGAACCGTCGAGTAGGGTGTTTGTGGAGCGGCTCCGGTAGGGTGGACTATGGTGTGGGCGAAGCGGATCTGTGGCCATGGACGAGGGCGTAGGTGAAGCTGCTCCGATGGTTGGGTTAAGGATGGTGTCGACGACGCGGATCTGCTGCCGTGGACGGGGCGTCAGAAGCTGCTCCGGTGGTTGGGTTAAGGGTGGTGTCGACGATGCGGATCTGCGGCCATGGACGGGGCGTCAGAAGCCGCTCCGGTGGTTGGGTTAAGGGTGGTGTCGATGATGCGGATCTGCGGCCGTGGACGGGGTGTCAGAAGCTGCTCCAGTAGGTTGGATGAGGGTGCGAGGAAGCGGATCTGAGGCCGTGGACTTGTGAGTTGGCAAAGCGGCCCTAGTAGTGTTGAGAATGGTATAGGCGAAGCTACTCCGGTAGGGTTGACGATGGCGTCTGTGAAGCGGCTCCGGTAGGGTTGAGGAAGGTGTCAATGAAGCGGCTCCGGTAGGGTTGAGGAAGGTGTCGGCGAAGAGGATCAGAGGCCGTCGACGGGGGCGTCGGTGGGGCGGCTTCGGGGGGGGTGTGGACGAAGCGTCTCCGGTGGGGAGTACGAATGAGCCGCTGCAGATGCGCGGCGGTTAACGAGAGTACCGGCGAAGCAGATTCGGTGCCGTGGACAAGGCCGGCACTGAATGGGCTATGGTACAGTGGTGGATGAGCAGTCAACTTGTTTCTAGGGGAGGTGGGAGGGGTAGATGCGGCCGCAGAAGCAGATCCAGTGAGGTGGACACCGCTGGCAGTAAATGGGCTATGGTACGCCGGTGGATGAGCAGTCTAGGGTTTCGAGAGGGGAGGGGAGAAAGGGCAATGAAGTATGGACGACGTGTTGTAAGATTCTCTGGTGCTGTGGAGTTAGTCGTTTCTGCGGGAGGGGGAGAGGAAATGGGGGTGCCGTGTAGTGGGGGAACCGGAAGTTACCAAAGCAGCCCCGATCTATCATGTAGATGAGGGCGGTATTGTAACTGTTGGTCTCCGTGCACCAAGGACAAAAGGGGGATTTCGCATGCTAAAGACTAAGGTGGAGGAAATTTTAGAAGGAGACAGGAAATTTTGCCGCCTGCGGGATCGTTCGTATCCAGTTTCAACTAATTTTGGACCGTGCTAACGGGAAGGTCATGCTAGACTGTGTACACGGGGCACGCGTCAGCAGTTAATAACTGGTGTGAAGTCCACCCCAGAAAAAAAGACAATAACTTGGGATGATGCGCCGATAACTTGGACGTTCACACGGCGCGACCAATCGTACGGGTGTAGTGGCGCGTTCACAAAAAAAGGGATCGAACGCTCAGCCTATGTATTTCTCGTGTAAATAGATAATTTAGTAACATTGGTTATTTACTTTAAACATAATGCATTGACGGGTTAGTTTAGAGGCGCACAAAAAGAAATGGATATTGTAGTCAGCTACTTAAAAGTGTTACCTCATATGATTACATAGCCTCCATTTCATAAATTGCGTACCCATTGAATTCATATATGAATATTACATATATTACTTCAAAATAGAAACTTAAATCATCCAAGACTAATGAATTTGAATGCAAGAGTAACAATGGTGCATGTACATGATAGCTACATTGGTTGTTTGAAGAAACATCACTGTAACTTTGGCATGCACAACTGAAAAGGTTTATTTAAATAGAACAAATGTGATATGTGAGTGTCCAATATTTATAGCGTTGAATCGATATTGTACCTTTGGCCATGATACGAAGTAGATATTGACTTATGTTCAAGCGATGCATGTCCACGATCGCTAGATAGTGATACGTGAATGAATTGTGCAATCTCTCTCACATACATACATATCTCATTTCCTTGTGGGCATCGGAATCACACACGCGCACTTCGTGTGTTTCTCTCCCTCCATCAGGGTTAAATTCGTCTTTCTACCCCGTCCTACTAGTCTCTCACACAGAAACACACACGCTCTCTATGTCTAACACGCCCACCCCTTTAATTCCGCCCACCCACAGCCACTAATGTCTCAAAGTATAATAATGTCTCTCACACATATGCTATCTACCTATCCCTTAATATAGCTAGATATGTGTCAAACAAACTCCTTCTCCCTACTAGCAAGATGCCCATGCGTTGCACGGAACATCAAGATGCATTTGTATGAGAAGTTTATCTTGTGGGAGAAAAGGATGAACGAGGGAATGCCTTATTTGCAAATACGAAGAGGGGTGTGGGTATCTTTTTGCAAAATTGCCATAGTTTCCTTCCTATCCGTCAGATATAAATCGGATGGCCTATATTGCAGGATGGCAGGAACACCATCATCACCAACTCTGTTTTTTTATAAGAGTAGGGATATGTGAGTGTCACTGCCCCCCCCACACACCCACACTTCCCAACACCGAAGGAGTAGGGTGACACCTCGATCTTGATACTAATCTATCGACTGGCTTCTCTCTCAAACTTACACACACACACTACCCGGCACCGAAGGAGTAGGGTGGCACATCGATCTTGATAATAATCTATCTACTCCTCTTTCAAACACACACACACACACACACACACACTCGCTAGTTGTGCCTCTGTGCCTACCGCGCACACTCTCGATACGTCTTTCTCTCCCCCCCCAACAATTACAGCAGAAGGGTGACAACTCAATCTGATCATAATCTATCAATTGGTTTCTCTCTCAAACATTGTGTCACGGTGCCTCGCTCGGTAGCCCCCTCGATATGTAGACTTCTCGCGCGCACACGGCTGTAGTGACGATGACGCTGAACCTAGTGTGCCTTGTTTTTACCGGCCTCATGTGATAGTTTTCACCCTATTTTCTGGTAATTAACAAGGCAACCTTTTCTTCGTTACTACTAGTGAATCTGAAATCATTCGGGGCAGACATAAAATCTATCACTTCAATCCAATTATCGCAGCAACTATTTTAAAAGAAATTAGCTAGCTGCCCGTGCGTTGCACGGAACATCAAGATGCATTTGTATGAGTAGTTTATCTTGTGAGAGAAAAGGTTGAATGAGGGAAGGCCTTATTTGCGAACGTGGAGAGACGTGTGGGTATATTTTTGCAAAATTGCCATAGTTTCTTTCCTATCCGTTAGATATAAATCCGACGGCCTATATTGCAGGATGGCACGCACACCATCATCACCAACTCTGTTTTCTACTCCCTCCGTCCAAAAATACTTGTCATCAAAATGGACAAAAAGAGATGTATCTAAAACTAAAATACGTCTAGATACATTTCCTTTTATCCATTCTGATGACAAGTATTTCCGGACGGAGGGAGTATTTGTCTTTTTAGAGATTTCAACAAGTGACTATGACCGGACCTTACCAACATACTCAAAAAAGTAGTCCATAATTTTGATGTTACCCTCTTTTCTTGGCGGTGCAGTGCCATCTGGATACCTCATAAATAAATAAAGTACTACATGATACTAATATATGATACATGGCGCAGGAGTACTAAGTATTATTAATACAATTTTGCTAGAACTCATCTAGATGAGAAATAATTTGGTCTCATTCATCTTTTATAGCCATTGGATGTGATGCTATATAAGATGCGTGTGTGCTGACGTGGGTTGTATTTGTTCTTATGCAACGAACTGACCATTGCATGTCATGTTTGATAATCTCAAGTCATTAAAAGCATACAAGCCCCACATCTCTTCTTGGTTGATTCCTCTATTTATGTCAAAAAATAAGAAACAACGTGAGAGTTAATGCACCACGCCTATGTGTTTACTATTTGGTTTTCGTAAGATGACTTAATACTCACCTAGACGTAGGGAGTATTCGATTTGACAGCGGGCGGCGCAGTTCTCGATACGGCTTTAATGTAGACGAGGGAGGGAGTAGCGGTTCCCGATATGTTGAACGGCCAATGCATCCTCCTTCAATTACTGCATGAGGGAAGTAATGGGAGGAGGTCCGGGAAAAGAGGCTGCACGATGTGAATGCAACGCAGTTTGCCCTCATTGCCCTCATATAAAGGCACCCTCCATTCCAATGCATCTACCACATCGTACGCACCTAAGCATTTGCCTAAGCACCTACACTAAGCGCAAAAGAGCTCACTCTAGACCCATGGCAGCGATGCGCGTGAGCGGCCAGCGGCTGCGCCAGATGGTCCACGACACTGGCCTGCGGCATGGCGCCGAGGATCATCTCCAGACAGTGTTGGAGACCGGGTGGTGGATGGCCGCCGTCGACGCCAACTACGACTCTTAGTTGGACCAGATGATCGTTGCCACCAGCAACAAGTTCACCATCCTCAAGAAGCTCACGGACGACATCGCCGTACTCCTCCAGCCCGCGCGCACGGGCTCCTCATTGCCTGCCACCCTAATCGGCCTCCATGGACGGAACCTCTTTCAAGCACTGGTGGCCCTGCGACTGCCCGCCGACACCACGAAGAATGTCCACCTGGAGGTCGCGCTCGCCGCGAGGCGCCTCGCCCTGCAAGAATTCGCCGACCTATACATCCACGTGCACGAGGAAATCATGTACATAGGTATCTACAAGGCCCGTGAGGACGCTACGATGTTGGCCTTCCTCAACCGGCTGGAAGCCTTGGATGCCTTTGCTGAGAAGCACCTCGACCTCGCCACAAAAGCCGCCGCTCCTTAGCCGCCGGTCGGTGGCCCGACGCACTAAGTTGAGGAGGAGGAGGAGGTCGTACGTTCGTGGATCCATCTTTCTTCTTGCCTTCTGTAACTACCACTGCGATCGCATCATTGTGGCCTTAATTCTTATTGTGCTGTTGCATTCTCGTTCTAGTCAATACCGACATGTGCGACCCCTTTGCTTAATTATATGCATCACTGTAACTAGTACTCCATCCGTAGTTGTGCTTACCTTTTCCATCAACTTGGTGCAACGCGCGGGCATCTTGCTAGAAACACTAGAATATGTCTATATAATCCGTATGTGATAGTACATTTGAAATCTCAAAAAAGACAAATATTTAGGTACGGAGGGAGTAATATATTAGGAGTATATCAAAACAATAGTGATTTCTTTCAAGTTTGTGAACAAATACTACTATTCTACTACTTTGGATCCGTCGCAATGCACGGGCACATTGCTGGTAAAAGGAAAAGGCCTGCCGCGTTCGCGTCGCACCCCCACACGCCCGGGAATCGGGAGTACAACACGAACCGTCCGACACGACACATAGCTTAGGGAAGGCATGTTGCCTAGCATTTTCACTTTCATGTGGGACCGCCGTTGAGCAAACCGACACCCCGCCCGCCGCCGGGTTGGAAAACAGAAACGAGGGGAAGATCTAGGTGTAGCACGAAAGCCAAGAAATTTGGTGTCAGACGGGGCTCGTTGATAGAGTAGGAGCATTCCGTACTAGTACTACTCCTACTAGTACCAAGTTTGTACTCCTAATACTATATTACTAGTACTACCACTATACAACTAGTAGGTACGTGCACGACACAACATTGTAGGAACAAAAAACGGGAAGATCTTGTTTTGGGTGATTTATCTTTTTTTCAATCAACGTAGTATGAATAATATGATGTGGGGGGCACCCATGAAGCTTATGTGGCTTGGTTGCATGGCTACGGAAGGTTAGAGAAAAATAAATAGATAATGTGTTTAGAGTGCACTCCACTACATAGATATACTTTGGATCCATTGCAACGGACCGACACATCTATATCTATAACCCCTATGTAGTGTGTGAAAAACTTTGAAAGTTGGTCGTTGGATGAAGCCAATCCGACGGTACAAAGATGGCAAATCCGAGCACTACTGGCCGTTGGATATCATCCACCAGATTCTGCCACATGTATAATCTAGAAGACTCCATGCTTGAACTTAATTCATGACTAAATTTGCCACAACTAAGCTTAGGCAAAGTTATTAGTTCTTCAAAATGAGAGCCACAAGTTGGCAAGCCTAAGGGAATCTTGCCACATTTTGTGTGTGTATGTCATGTGGGGCCTTAGTGTGGCTTGCCTAAGGTGTGGCTTGAACCAAACACTCACCTAAGTTAATCAAACTTGCCTAACCTTACATTCCACTAGATTTTGCCACATGTCAGAATCCAGAAAGCTCCACATGTAGAAGCATAATGCGCAAACCACCAGAATCTGATGCGTGCAATGCACGTGTACCTTACTAGTACTAGTTGGTAGTAGTAAGAAACAAATTCCAGTTTTGGCACGAGCTCGTACTGAGGGAGCACCACAAGGCCTGCCGCAGGAGTTACATTTCCCTCTCGGGGCCCACGGGACCAAACTTCAGTGGCTTAGTGCCCGGCCTATGAGTCAATGACATGCGGACCTTAAATGCAGCTAGCCCACATGTCATTCTCATGGTGGTGGCATGGTTCGCGACTCACTCGTTCGAGATGAACCGGCCGGTGGTGGCGTGGCCGTGGCGAGGGTGCCACAGCTGGGTGTCGGGGCGTTACGAGGCGTAGATGGCCACACTGGCGGGTACTACCTGTAGTACATAAGTACTCCAGTTGAGGATTGATGCCCAGGACGAAATGTGTCATAGCCGCTGGATGAAAATTCGATGGTGCGGGAGTACGGATCGGAGCACAGCAGCGGAGCAGGCAAACCGCGTCCAAACGGGTGTGTTTGTGGTAGAAAGTTGATGGTCGCCACAGTTTAGCTGGCCTGCATGTCATGCACACAAAGGTAGAGGAGTGGTGGGGCCGAGAGGGATGAGGGGCATGTCGGGGGGATGAGGATCCCCTGACACGAACAATCCTACCATTCTATCACTAACATGTCGGACCCATAAGCGTGGGTCCCACCTGTCAGTGAAGGAAAGGCAGGGCAAGGCAGTGATAGCCACGTCAGAGGATCCATGTCCACGTCGGGGGACGTCGTGCCGTGGGTTGGAGCGGCATCGTGGGAATCGCGTGTGGGTGTGGCAGTGGTAGAAACAAGAAACGTGATGGTCGACGTGGTTCAACTTCCATGGACAAGCTGTCATGTCTGCTGACACATGTATATCAAAACTAGAGTGTTTATATTTCAAGCACGTGAACAAGTATTATTCTACTACTTTGGATCCATTGCAACGCATGGGCCAGCACATTGGTAGTAGTGTCCATCTCTATCTCTAGAGGCCTTCCCTCGTTCATCCTTTTCTCTCACAAGATAAACTACTCATACAAATGCATCTTGATGTTCCATGGAACACACGAGGATGTTTCCTTGGGGGTCTCTCCAGCGCGGCATGGCCGTAGTTGCAAGTTGACGCCCCTTGAGATGCCGATGTTGAGGGGCACTCGTATTTCCTCTGATGAGCAGGTAAGATGAGTTTGATCACGTAGTAAATGCATTCTAAAGACTACTTCAGTGTCCATTTCCTAATTCTCCCCCTGCCCACTATTTCATAGGTTAGGCTCGGTGCGAGTGGAGATTGGCTTGCATATGTACGGGAGGGTACCAACATCAATTTGCACAACATTTACAACGGTGACACCATTCCCGTAGAACCTTTGTCCAACATTGGGATCAGCCATGCAACGGACCACCGCATGAATTGGTACCATGCAACCACGGTGAGATTGAATAAGATAGCATGAACCTTGCACATGGCGGTCAAAGGCGGACCATACTGTCTGCGACCGATTTGTTGCCGTATGAGTAGGAAGACGCTGTGCTCCTTTCTAACTGCATCTTCGCGGTGAAAAACCAAGGGACTTATTTTGTATGGGACACATCCTATGATATACTCCCTCTCTCCCAGTTTATTTGTTTTGAATCTTTTCGGTTTATAAGTTTCAAATTCAAATTTAGAGCTCCCCATCACATGTTGAGATTACAATGTCCATTAAATCGTTGCGTGCATGTATAGTAAAGAAACAAATCTCGAGTTTGGCACGAGTTCGTGCTGCAGGAGCACCGCAAGCCCTGGTGCAGGAGTTACATTTCCCTCTCAGGGCCGTCGGGACTGAGCTTCAGCGCCTTACTACACCTACCTTTGAGTCAATAACATCTGGACCTGATAGGTGACTGGTCCACATGTAATGCTCCCATAGGCAGAGGGGCAGTGTGGCCATGAGGGGTGAGCCGCAGGTCGGGGGACATGTGGTCTAATGGGTTTGAGCAGCGTCGTGGGAATCGCGGGTGGCTGTGGTAGAAACTTGATGCTCGCCGCATTTTAGGTGGCCCACATGTCATGCACACAAAGGCAGAGGGGCGGTGCGGCCGAGAGGGGTGAGGCGCACGTCGGGGGGCGTGGTGCCGTGGTTGGAGAGGCGTCGTGGGAATCGCGAGATGAAACGTGATGGTCGCCGTAGTTGAACTTCCATGGACAAGCTGTCAAGTCTACGGACACATGCACTGCATACCGATCACTGGAAGGAGTAGCAGAGAAAGCTATATATGCGGATAAATAGTTCCTTATAGTCAAGCGGACCCATGCTACTACTCTGTTCCAAAGACATGCACACCATCGAAATAGTCCATCTATATCAATATACACCGAGAGGGAATACATTTTTTTACAAGAGAGGAAATAGTTCATCCATCCATAATGCCCTCCTGTGGGAGACGGCTTCGCAACAAGCTCTTTGGACCTTGCAGCTATCTCGAAACTCACACGGGCATCGATGGCAGCATATTTTATCCGCTCGTACATCAAGGGATAATTCTCCCATCCAGACGACCTTAATGTCACCGTCTCATCACCCTTCTGAATATTTGTACCGAGCACAAAATTTGCTATGTCGAATAGGGATGGTGTCTGTTTATCACAATCTTCTACAGGAATTTTGATTCTGGTTTGTAGGTCAGCGATGCTTTTCAAATCAAGGTTGTATGGCTCCAGCTTCTATTTGTCCCCTTCGATGGCTGCCCCACAGAAGTATACGTCCTCCCGAGACAAGAAATTGTGAAGCTCACCTGGTATGGAGGGCGAGTGTATGATGTGGTACACCAGAACATCATCTTCGTGGCACAGCTGAAGGACGGCGGCACGCTGGATCTTCACAGGGGCACGCTCCGTGGACTCTGCGTCGAGACTGATGACCCTCGTCTGTACCTTTTCGAGGGAGTTGGATACATTGTTGATCCACTGCCGAACAACCCTTGGGTGGACGGTGACGGTGGCAACTATGCGCATCAAGCCTTCGACGAGGACATGTTGGACGCTAAAAACCTGCATCTCGATCTCATTCGCCATTTGGAACCGCTGGAACGGAGGGCTATGGTTTGGAGAATTAGGATTAGATGGCTAGTCTAACTGAAGTAGTAGATGATTATTTAAAGAGGTTAAAACAATGTGAACGCAGTGGGGTTTGGATGCAAATGAAGACGAAGGGGAGGTGAAGAAGCCAAGGAGAATCGGTTCCCGATGGAGAAGTAAATGGGAGAAGTAGCATGCAGGCAGTTGATTAGACGGCTAGGTAGACTAAACGAAAATGCTATGCGGGTAGACTGATGAGTCGTACCTGTTCGTGTACATGCCCATCCTTCCTGATAGGTGGGACCTATGCAAACAGATAAAAAATGTGTCGTAGTTTTTTTTTTGAGCGCGTGAGTGGGAGGCACAACATTCTCTGGTTAAGGAATACTCCCTCCATTTAGGTGACAATAAGTCACCTTATGAAAATCAGGTTTTCCCAAAACCTTTAGGTGTGGAGCATTAACTTCCTGCTCGATCCTCTCCCAGCCTCATTAGCCAACGTTCTCTTCCTCTGTTGCCGCGTTCTACCTTTCCATTTCCCTCTTCTCAAGTGTGGAATGATCTGCATGCCGTCCTTGATGCACCAGAACGACCACTGCATGCATCGCGGCAGGGCGTTGATTGGGCATGCACGAGAATTTGGTTCTGCTCGCAATATGGATGATACCTGAACGATGAAGTGAACAGGCATGCTAGCACGGGAGACCTATTTCCGCTATACAATACTAGAGTACTCATGTTCCTACTAGTAGGAGTAGTAGTAGTACAACTGTGGTACACTTGATGGTCAAAATACTATTCATCCGGTCCTCACAGTGAAGTGACAACACCCTGCGCCTGACACTAGTCCAAGCGGCATGTTCGGGTTACCAAAGTCAGACTCACCCTGTGCACTGTGCAGTCTGTCACCGCCGCTGTATAGCACATTGGCGCCTCGCCTCGTCTCCCTCTCCGCTCCCATAGCACCGCTCCATCTCCATCTCCTTCTCCTTCTCCGTCTCCGTCTCCATCTCACTGTGCCCCCGTGTACCGTCGCCTCACTCGCCTCCCCCAGTACCACTATTCCCTCGCTAGCCACTCCTGCACCGACATCCTTCTCCCCCGTAAATCAAGCCCCCTTCCAAACTCCACCATGGTCGAACGCAAACCGCGCAGCATCCATATGAGCCGCGATTGGAGCAATCTCCCTAGTGACATCCTCGACCTCTGTTGTTCGTGTATGGATATGTTGAGCACCCTGCGGTTGGCTGCATGCTCGAGGGACATGCACACGACCATCGTCGAAGCGAGGCCTAAGCTTTTCAAGACACCCTGCTTGCTGCTAACTGTTCTTGCGAGATTGACTCACCATGAAACGGAGGCATGCATGATGCCCCTCGACTTCAATCTGATCTTCATTAGCCGAAACTTCTTTGCAGGTATGTAGTGGGTCGCCATACATCATTTCCCTCGACATCGATCCGATCACCATCACCCGAAACTTCTTGGCAGGTATGTACTGGGTCGGCATGAACTCCCACTGGATGGCTGCCTTTAGAGAAGACGGTAAAAAGTTGGTGCTCGTGAACTTCCAGACCTCCCATGAGATTATCCTTCCTCCGTTGGATTATATAGAGTATTACCATCGCGATCCAAGTCATCTAGATTACTACGTCAGTTGGACGGACCTTGTTTTGCAGAAGATTGTAGAAACATGCACCACACTGTTGGTTTCATCTAACCATACATTAGGGAAGTAAATGTGCATATGGAGAACTCTATATTTGGAAGTAGTGAAATCCTGCAATGCTTACCATGTGTACATACCTATATTCGCCCTTCAGCAATCAATGGCTAGAATAATATCCTCACAAAAATTTTTCCCACAGAACACGAGTATATAACAATGCATGGTCTGTTAGTTACCTTGAAGAATTTGTTTGTGAGGACAGAACATGATTACATAACATGAATGACATGGTAGTTTCCTGTGAAGAATCGATTGCGAGATAACATGAGTATAACCATGCATGGCACTTCTATATTTTCGAACCCAGTATACATTTCCCTGTATTTTCCTCCCAGTTCCAACAGGGACATATCAATGTTGTTTCTTGCATTATCCTACTCATACTCTGAACAATGCTGATCTTACATTACCAATGCCTGTCCTTTTTGATATGATGAAGTGTCCCTACAGTTACTGCCCTTTGTAATCACACCACCTTTGCCAAAAACAGGGAAGCACAACTGGTTCCTCGCTCGATCAGTCGACAGCAAAAGACTGATGATCATTCAGACACATGAGCTGGAAAAGTTATATTGAAAAACCCCCACTGTATACAAGCACCGTGTAATACGTGAGTATCCGGACAGTGGCTGTTACGTCTATGAGCAGGATACCAGCTTGTTGGGGCCTTTAGGATTTTTTAGTTGGAGGCGGGTAAACAGCCTTGGTTCACACTCTTTGTTTCTCGGACTCAATTATCCGATTAACCAGGAGATCACCATTGGCAAGGACCTTGATGGCAGAGAGGCTCTGTTTGCTATGGAAAATTGTGTCTACACGGGGAGCCCTAGGAGTTCGAGAGCAAACTCCCCTGATTGTCAACGATACATCCTGCAGCCAAAAGAAGTTGAGAATGACAAAGGCATCCAGATTAACTTTGATCCTTGGATGTCTCAATTATGACAGGCAGTGATGTGGTTCAAGCCTTCAGGTTGATAGGTAATTGGGCTGTTGCATCAAAAGGGTGGAGTACTGGTGTCTCCGGATCACTAGTCGCTGAAGCGGGGCTGCAAATTATGATGGTGTTGGATCATCTCTTCGAATGACTTTGTTGTCTTTGCTGCTGGTTCTGGATGGGTAGTTCTTTCTTTTGTTATGCATATTCCTTGTCATTTGGTCATCCTCGTCTATGTCACTCTTACTATGTAATAGTTGCTTCTGTTTAGAATGTCATTCTCGTCTGGATCACGAGAGTCTGAGCGCTGCAGATGGGTGCGTTTTGGTGGTGTAGCAAGACTTCTTATGAACTATCATGTCTTGCTGTTTATGTCAGTAGTAGTCACTAGTCAATGTTTGAATGTTGTATATATCGTTGTTTTGAACTGTTTATTGTCTCAAACTACTGGTGGGCTAAATGAGGGTATCACCATTCTCCAGTGTTCAGAGTATATCTCCCTTTTTCAAGTTATATAATTTGAGCTTAGTGTCTTTTCGATGATGTACACTTGTTTGGGCCAGTGAGGTGTCGTTGAATATGGGCCGAGTAGTAACGCAATGCCAAACAGGTCAATTATGACTCTCAGGCCGGGCTCTCAAAAGATCCTGAAAAAAGGCTGGGCTCTCCAAAAAAGAAAGAATAAGGACTCTTAGGCTGACATGTGGGCGCCACCGGTGTTTTCATGCGCTTGCGCGCCGAGAGCATATTTGCGCGTCGAAGTCTGTCCGCCACCAGCTGATTTCTTCGTCAGGTTCCGGACAACTTTTGACTGCAGTCGTGTGTTCGAATCTTCCCGGCGTTTGTTCTGCAATGGCGCACTGGTGAGCTTTGATCGGTGGCACCCAGGATGGGGTTCGGTGCCCTTTGAGCTTGAGTTTTTAACAAAGCTTACCTTCCACGGCATGCCTCGACGTGCTTGGAACAGCGAGTCCATGATCGAGCTTATCAACGACCTTGGAGGTGAGCTTGTAAGTATGTTTGTTCCTCTAGACAGCTGGGCTCTGACGGTTATGGTATGGATGAAGAAGCCGTCCACCATATCGAAGGTGATTGGTGTTGAGATACAGGTGCAGGAACCGGGGTTGTACTATTCGTCGCCACCAAGGCCGTCGCGGACCATGTTAGGGATGTACCTGTATTGAGTGTTCGTGCATGTTGAAGAAGTGGTCAATCCATCAATCGAAGTCCTGCCACCGCCGCTGGTGCCAGGGTCCGTCGACGACGTCCATTACAGGAGTCAACGTCAGACTTTCCCCGTGTTGCTCGAAACGATGGATGGCACAGGGCCTACTCCATCGTGCGGTGGAGGCCATTGCTTCTTTGGGAGAAGAGGCAGGGCTGGCTGCCTGGATGTGCTCTAATTTGAGGTAACAACTGAATCTTATCAGATACTAGTTAAATCCGAGCTATGGGTGTGAAGCACTGATATGCCAGTACATTTGATTGTGACATGTTCTAATTTTGTACCTGAACTTTTTTTAGAAAGGTTGTACGTCAACTTAATGTGCTAGCAAAACTTATTGTGTTGTTTGTCTGTTTTCTTTGCACAACATTCAAGATATTTCCCCGTCATTGATAAATATGATGAACCGTTATGTACGACTTTGTTGGTTTCAACATAGCCCTTCCCATAGTGATCCACTGCTTCCATCCTGATTGTGCCGCCCGCGCGAAATTTTTGTATGCATGTTCAGTGTGCTATGATGTTCTATATGATTGTGTCAACTATATAAGTTTTTACTGAGCATCAGCAATGCATATGGTTGAAAGATGTATTTACGAGCATCGACCGATGGGTCTCTCTCTCTCTCTCTCTCACACACACACACACACACACACACACACACACACACACATGCGCACACGCACAAGTGGGACCCGTTGAATTATTTATTTGCTCGTGACAGCTTTTAATTAGGTTCCACTGTAATCTAACTTTTTTTCTTAAGTTATTAATTGAGCTCAGTGACTTCAAAAAGTTGTATAGAAGCCTTGTTTGGGGCTTTTCGGTGTCGCTGAATGTGGGCTGAGTAACCATGTTAGGTTGTACTGTACTACACATGCCTTTTTTTCAACATCAGCAATCCAACTAGGCCGACAGTTGTACACAATATCCGGGTCAACTTGTTATTCTCCGCCCCGCTAGGCTGCAAACTTTCCTAGGAGGTATGCATTAGGCTTAACAAGAAAATGGATTTTAAGAAATAATAAATGGGATGTAATTATAATAACTGGACAGTTACTATGCACCATGCACGTAATTAGTTTGAAAATATATTATTTTTGGAAGTTGAAAATTTTAATTTCATTACTTGTTGCGCGAGCAATATTTCGTTGGATTTTAACGTAATACAACTTTATTTTGAAATTATATTTAACCTGACTAGAAATTTCGGATAAAAATATTTCGGATCCCATCAAAATGTGGGAGTTTTTTTGAATTCTGTTTTGAGCGGTTGTTTGAAATTATTAATCGTTGTCCTAGCTAGAAGTTGGGCTGTACTTTTAACAAACTGTAAATGGGCTGTAGTAAATTCCATTAGAATGAAAAAATGGGCTGTACATTCTTACAAATCGCAAATGGGCTATTTGTTCTCTGCCAAATCCGAGCTGTGGGCCTACTAAGTTGACGCGTACCAAGGGCTTTGTCAACTTAGTCAATATAAATGATTCTAGCTGCAGTGATTGTACGATGTCCATCCAATGGCCGTAGTGCTTCTTCAACCTCTGGCCTTCTTGCTCCAGCCGCCCAAAGCAGCGCCAGTCGTGTCACGTGCTCCTGCCTCCCGTGGCCGGCTGTCATGCTGCGGAGGCCTCACCGCCCCGTACTACTCCCACCGCTGGCCAGGCCATCCCTCTACTCACCCACACCCCCTGTTATTCTACGGCGATGACAGCCTCACACCGCAGCCGAACCAGTGAACCCTCGTACTCCTCTCCTCACGGGCTTCCACTATTGCATCTTCCCCTTCTTAGGCCTCGTCGTCGTCCAGACCACCGCCCTGGTGCTCTCGGCGCGGCGTGGTCAACGTGGTCAACGACCGACTTCCATCGGAAGAGTACTGTACATGGAGAGGCTGACAGTTGGGTCCAGGCGACCGCAAGGAAGTGCCTCCTTATTACGCACAAAATAATTATTCCTCCACCTGACAGCAGGGACCCACCGGACGGGCCACCTTATTTCACGAAAAAAATGTTTCCCCCCTAACTGTTGGGACCCACCGGACGGGCCAGCGTATTTCACAAAAAAATCGTTCCCCCCGTTGTCAGCTCGGACCCGCCAGAAGTGCCTCCTTATTACGCACAAAAAAATGAATACTCCCCCTGCTAGCTGGGACCCACCATGGTGGGAGGCTGACTTGTGGGCCTACTAAGTTGACTGGGACGGGGGCCTTTGTCAACTTTAGTCAATATGAACGATTCTAGCTCTAGTGACCGTACGATGTCCATCCAACGGCCGTAGTGCTTCTTCAACCTCTGGTCTTCTTGCTCCAGCCGCCCAAAGCAGCGCCGGTCGTGCCGCATGCTCCTGCCTCTCGTGGCCGGTTGTGCTGCCATGGAGGCCTCACCGCCCCCTACTATTCCCACCGCTGGCTAGGCCCTGCGACGATGACAGCCTCACACCAGAGCGGAACCAGTGAACCCTCGCACTACTCTCCGCACGGGCTTCCACTGCCGCGTCTTCCCCGGCTCCCCGTCGTCCCCTTCCTAGGCCTCGCCGTCATCCACCGCCCTGGTGCTCTCGGCACGGCGTGGTCAACATGGTCAAGGAACGACTTCCATCGGACGTGGACTGTATGCGGAGAGGCTTACAGCTGGGTCCACGGCCGCAGCAAGGAAGTGCCTCCTTATTACGCGGAAAATAATGATTCCTCCACCTGACAGCTGGGACCCACCGGACGAGCCACTGTATTTCATGAAAAAACGTTTCCCCCTGACTGCTGGGACCCACCAGCTACATCTTCGCACGCAAGGAAGTGCGTCTGGGCAAAAAAAATGATTCGCCCCCTGACTGCTGGAACCCACCAGCTACATCTTCGCAGGCAAGGAAGTGCCTGATAGTCGGGACCCACCTGGTCGAAGCGTACGTAGCGTTGTCATTCTGGTCGCAAACGTGTATGTACATATATACTGGTGGATGTAGAGGCGCACACGTGTCGTAGTAGAGGCACGTACGTGTTGTAGTAGAGGCGCGCACGTAGCATGTACACGTACGTATAGCGGCCAGGGTGCAAGAAAGAAAATACGATCACGTATGTGTACATACGGGCGGGGTCTTGAACGCCTACTCGCGCATACGTGCGGCCAGGGCTCGTGTACATGGCTGGGTCGGAACGGAGAAACAACGTTGTCGTCGTGTTCATGGGGAGGCAACAGAATGCGTCGTGTTCATGGGGAGGCAACGGAATGCCGTCTTCATCGGGAGGCAACGAAACGCGTGGGAGCCAACCGGCTGGGTCGGAACGAAATGCGTTGTCGCATTCATCGGGAGGGCTTGGACGGAACAGGCGATAGAAACGAGGCCTAGCATACTGCATAACGGAGGAAACAGACCTCCTACGTTCGGAACGGGGTCCTGTTGATTGGGAGGGGTCTGGCGTACCGTAAAACAGAGGAAACGGACCACCTACAGTCGAAACGGGGGTCGTGTTGATCGGGAGGGGTGTGGCGTACCGCAAAACTGACGAAACGGACATCCTACGGTCGAAACGGGGGTCCTGTTGATCGGGAGGGGTGTGGCATACCGCAAAACGGACGAAACGGACTTGTGTTGGAGCGCTACGGTCGAAACGGGGGTCCTGTTCATCGGGAGGGGTGTGGCGTACCGCAAAACGGGACTCCACGGGATAATGTTCATGTCCACCGTCGACCTCCTCCAGCCTCCACGGGCTACCGTCGACCTCCTCCAGCCTCCACGGGCTCCTGTTCATCCAGCCTCCACCGCGCGCTACTCCACCGGCTACTGTTCAACCACCCCTCCACGGGCACCCCTCCACCGTCTACTGTTCATCCAGCCCTCCACACCACGGGGTCCTGTTCAACCACCCATCCATGGGCACCCCTCCACCGTCTACTGTTCATCCAGCCTCCACCACACCACGGGGTCCTGTTCATCCAGAGGCAATGCCACCACTCACTGTTCATCCACCCCCCCCCCCGCAACGCTCACTGTTCATCCAATCGACCGACTTCAGTTAGCAGTAGTAGCGAAGGAATCGCTCGATCGGGTTCAGTTAACAGCCATCGATCGATCGCTCAGGTTCAGTAACGCGTAGCCTGTAGTGCAATCGCTCGGGTTCAGTTAGAGCCCAATGCCTCGCTCGGGTTCAGTTAGAGCCAACGCCTCACACACACGCGCATACGTGTACGAAGAAACGCGCATCGCTCGGCCCCCGACCTCCCACCGTAACCGGGAACTCCCCGAAATTTTCCTCGCCCTTGCTTCTACCATGGTTTTTTCCGTCATGGACGGCCCAAAGAATGTCATGCAGCTGCGTCTCCGGCCCGCCCAGGACGAAAAGCCTATTTTCTGTCATGATTTTTTGTCATAGAAGTAGGAGCCCACCACATCTATGATGATACCGGGTTTTGTCAGAATTATCGTCATAGAAGTGTCATATGTATGACAGAAAGTTTTTTCGTTTGGCCCAAAATGTCACAGATGTGTCTTTTTTTGTAGTGGACGCTCCAAGCAAAACAGATATCATGTGGTGAATAAAAATATAGCCTCAAGTAAAGTTACCGATAGACGAAGACGAAAGAGGGGATGCCTTCCGGGGCATCCCCAAGCTTAGGCTTTTGGTTGTCCTTGAATTTTACCTTGGGCTGCCTTGTGCATCCCCAAGCTTAGGCTCCTGCAACTCTTTATTCCAAAATCCATCAAATCTTTACCCAAAACTCGAAAACTTCACAACACAAAACTCAACAGAAAATCTCATGAGCTCCGTTAGCATAAGAAAACAAACCACCACTTCAAGTTACTATAATGAACTCATTCTTTATTTATATTGGTGTTAAACCTACTGTATTCCAACTTCTCTATGGTTCATACCCCCCCGATACTAGCCGTAGATTCATCAAAATAAGCAAACAACACATGAAAAACAGAATCTGTCAAAAACAGAACAGTCTGTGGTAATCTGTAGGTTTAGAATAATTCTGTCACCCCAAAAAATCTGAAATAAATTGGTGGATGTGAGGAATTTGTCTATTAATCATCTTCAAAAAGGATCGACCTAATCACACTCTCCAGTAAAAAATGGCAGCAAATCTCGTGAGTGCTAAAGTTTCCGTTTTTTACAGCAAGATCGCAAAGACTTCCCAAAGGTTCTACTTGGCACAAACACTAATTAAAAGCATAAAACCACATCTAAACAGAAGCTAGATGAATTATTTATTACTAAACAGAACCAAAAAGCAAGAAACAAAAATAAAATTGGGTTGCCTCCCAACAAGCGCTATCATTTAACGCCCCTAGCTAGGCGTAAAAACAAGAATAGATCTAGGTATTGTCATCTTTGGTATGCAATCCATAAGTGGCTCTCATAATAGATTCATAAGGTAATTTAATTTTCTTTCTAGGGAAGTGTTCCATGCCTTTCCTTAACGGAAATTGGAATCTAATATTCCCTTCTTTCATATCAATAATTGCACTAATTGTTCTAAGGAAAGGTCTACCAAGAATAATAGGACATGTAGGATTGCAATCTATATCAAGAACAATGAAATCTACGGGCACATAATTCCTATTTGCAACAATAAGAACATCGTTAATCCTTACCATTGGTTTATTAATAGTGGATTCCACAAGACTACTAGTTTTATGAAGAATAGACCCGCTCATGGTGGGCAAAGCACCGGCACAAGTAAAGAAATCTTGAATAACTCCTTTTCCAATAATATTACCACTACCAATCCGAAACTTTTTAGTGTGTAAAATAGTAGGATCTTCATGAGGACCAACAAAAGCATCAAAGTTTTCCATGTTATTACCACTATCCTTATCAATGATAACCTCCCCAATTTCAGAAATGATGGCGGCAAGAGGCAAGCAAAAAGAGGCGAACGAAAAAGAGGTGAACGGAAAAGAGGGCGAATAAAACGGCAAGGGTGAAGTGGGGGAGAGAAAAATGAGAGGAAAGTGGAAAATAATGTAATGCGGGGGATAAGAGTTTGTGATGGGTACTTGGTATGCCTTGACTTGATGCAACCTCCCTGACAACGGCGCCAGAAATCCTTCTTGCTACCTCTTGAGCATACGTTGGTTTTCCTTTGAAGAGGAAAGGGTGATGCAGCACAGTAGCGTAAGTATTTCCCTCAGTTTTTGAGAACCAAGGTATCAATCCAGTAGGAGATAATACACAAGTCACATAGTACTTGCACAAACAAACAAGAACCTTGCAACCAACGCGATAAAGGGGTTGTCAATCCCTTCACGGTCACTTACGAAAGTGAGATCTGATAGAGATAAGAAGATAAATATTTTTGGTATTTTTATGATATAGATTGGAAAATAAAGATTGTAAAATAAACGGTAATAGAAATAGCAAATTGATATGGAAATAATATGATGGAAGATAGACCCCGGGGCATAGGTTTCACTAGTGGCTTCACTCAAGATAGCAAATTCTACGGTGGATGAACAAATTACTGTCGAGCAATTGATAGAAAAGCGAATACTTATGAGAATATCTAGGCATGATCATGTATATAGGCATCACGTCCGCGACAAGTAGACCGAAACGATTCTGCATCTACTACTATTAATCCATACATCGACCGCTATCCAGCATGCATCTAGAGTATTAAGTTCATAAGAACAGAGTAACGCATTAGGCAAGATGAGATGATGTAGAGGGATAAACTCAAGCAATATGATATAAACCCCATATTTTTATCCTCGATGGCAACAATAAAATACGTGCCTTGCTGCCCCTGCTGTCACTGGGAAAGGACACCGCAAGATTGAACCCAAAGCTAAGCACTTCTCCCATTGCAAGAACGATCAATCTAGTAGGCCAAACCAAACTGATAATTTGAAGAGACTTGCAAAGATATTTAAATCATGCATAAAAGATTTCAGAGAAGAATCAAATATTGTTCATAGATAATCTTGATCATAAACCCACAATTCATCGGATCTCGACAAACACACCGCAAAAAGAATTACATCGAATAGATCTCCAAGAGAATCAAGGAGAACTTTGTATTGAGATCCAAAGAGAGGGAAGAAGCCATCTAGCTAATAACTATGGACCCGAAGGTTTGTGGTAAACTACTCACACATCATCGGAGAGGCTATGGTGTTGATGTAGAAGCCCTCTGTGATCGACCCCCCCTCCGGCAGAGTGCCGGAAAAGGCCCCAAGATGGGATCTCACGGGTACAGAAGGTTGCGGCGGTGGAAATAGTGTTTCGTGGTGCTCCAGGATGTTTTCGGGGTATATGGGTATATACAGGAGGAAGAAGTACGTCGGTGGAGCTATGAGGGCCCCACGAGGGTGGGGGGTGCGCCTACCCCCCTGGGCGCACCTCCCTGCCTCGTGGCCTCCTTGCTTCTTTCTTGACATCCACTCCAAGTCTCGTGGATCACATTTGTTCCAAAAATAACTCTCCTGAAGGTTTCATTCCATTTGGATTCCGTTTGATATTCCTTTTCTGCGAAACACCGAAATAGGCAAAAAACAGCAATATGCACTAGGCCTTTGGTTAGTAGGTTAGTCCCCAAAAAAATATAAAAAGGTAAATTAAATCCCATTAAACATCCAAAACAGATAATATAATAGCATGGAACAATAAAAAATTATAGATACGTTGGAGACGTATCAGGGGCAGGCACTGACTAACCGCTACACGAGCCCGAAGTAGCTGCAGGGTATGGGCTCGGCGGGCGAGAGATGGATTATAATATCCCTCATAGCTAATCCGGCCACCCTATGTAGTTCGGTTAACTGTTTCAGCTGATCGCTGAGGGGCACCGGATGCTCTAGCGCAAGGTACTGCGACCAGAACAACTTCTCCGCCGAGCTCCCCTCTTCGACTCAGAAGAACTCCGCAACATCAGCAATACTCCGGGGTAGATCCGTAAATGCTCCTGGAGAACTCCAAACCCAGGTCAGTAAGAGGTACCTTCTCCTCACCAATTTTCTCTGCATATTAAAGGCCTTACCCGCCGCGATCTTCTTGGCCTCTTGAATCTCCCGGCAGGTGCCTTGGGCTTCAACCCGAGCCTCCTGCACGCTTTGGAGGGCCTTAGCAAGTTCGGCATCTTGATCCATAATCTTGCGCTCCAAGGACTCACATTTGCTTATGGCATCTCGGAGCTCTTGCTGGACTTCCTCCACCCATGATTCATGCTTTTGGCGGGTGACTCGTTCCCCTTCCACCTCCTTCTTGGCCTAGGCCAGCATGTTCTTGAGCGTCTCGACCTCAGACGCGTCAACTGTGAGCATAATTACAAAACTCAGCACGATAATAAAACAGCAAGTCATATCATTTCAGATGTGAATAGGTATCACATACCTTGCTTCTCCTCCAATAGTTCGTTGGTGCGAATGAGCTCTTCATCGGCCCGCTCCAGCCTCCGCTTTTGTTTGGATACTTCGGCGGTATGAGCAGTTGCTGCTAACTTTGAAGCCTGTTTGTTCAAATAGACATGTATGTTCATCTCCTGCGAAATATTCGATCGTCTGTCCGGCCTTTCTTCATGAACGCCGAATAAAGTCTCAGGGGCTACTAATTATACACGGGCATCCTTTTTATATAGTTAAAAAAATATTACATCACGTACCTCAAAGCTTGTCAGAAGGATCGTATAGGCCTCGTTCAATCCGCTTTTAGCGGACCGAACCTTTTCAACCACCGTACCCATAAGGGTACGATGTTCCTCAACAATGGAGGCTGTGAAGCGCTTCCACTAGAGTGTCCGGCGCCTCCGGACTGACAGAGGTCGCCGGTGGAGTCTACGCACCCCCTTCTTTCGAAGGAGGCTGCTCACCTGATTCCGGAGCTGTACCGATCTTCGGAATGATATTCGGCTGGGGGCCAAATTGGGCATGGCCCCCGTCGCCAGTCTCCATGGGGGTCGGTTCCCCCATGTTTTCGGCAACAAAGGTATTACCCTCTGGCGCCACCTTGACGGCTTCCCGCACCTCTCCATGGCCTGGAAAGGTCCCGCGGGGCAACACTTCAGTGTTGTCTGTAGCAGTGGGTGGGGACGCCGATGGAGGCGACTCACTCTCCATCATGTTCGAGCCCAGCGAATTCCCAGAAGATGATGATCGCTAGGGGAGATTGCGGGTTGGACCACAATACGTGATTCTGTGTGTTAGGATCGCAAGGCATAAAGCCAGATATATATATCATCCTTAAATACTTACGATTCGGCTGAAGGCTTCAGCCTGTGGTTCTATTCGGGGACGACTTCGACGTCCAATTTCGAATCGTGTGAAAGGGAAAGTTTCCCCTTCTTGGACACTTCCGCCTCTAGATCCGCGGAAGCCCGCCTTTTCTTCTTCCCCCCTTAAGGGGAGAATTGTTCTCCTCCACTTCCTCCTCGTCTTCATTGTGGGAGGAGAGAGCTTTGGTATCTTCGGATGATATGTCTGAAGCACCTTTCCGGTGAAGGCCACTTCAGACCTCCTTGCCCTTCTTCTTGGCCTTCTTTTCCGGCGCGTGGTACGGCACCAGAACTAGCATCTTCATCAGAAGAGGAATAGTTGGGTCTTCGGGCAGGGGAGCCGGACACTTGATCTGCTCCGCCTTCTTCGTCCAGCCCTGGGGGACAAGGGGAAGGTTTAAACTTACTCCTTGGATCTACAAATCAAGGATATGATTAGAAATCTGAAAAACTCACTGGAGTGGCTGGATGAGCACAGTCGTGGCTGAGGCCTTCGGTCGTCGGCAACCACATCTTTTGGGTCTTAAAAAATAGCTTCCATATATCTTCGTGCTTCGTGCCGAAGAACCGCTGCAAGGTCCTGGGACTTGCCGGATCAAACTCCCACATATGGAGAGTTAGGCGTTGGCAGGGGAGAATCCGGCCAAACAGCATCTCCTGGATCACGCTGGCAAGGCTGTTGTTTTTGTCCACCATGCTCTTGATGCGCTTTTGTAGCGTCATCACCTTGTCGGATGACGCCCAATCTAGGACCTTCTTGAGCCATGATGTGAGCCGCATTGGTGGACCGGTTTTGAACTCAGGAGTGGCGGCCCATGTTGCGTCGCGAGGTTCCGTAACGTAGAACTACTCATGTTGCCACCCCTTCACGGTCTCTACGAAGGTCCCCTTGGGCCAAGTGACGTTAGGGAGCTTGCTCACCATGGCACCACCGCACTCCACGTGTTGACCCTCGACCACCTTCGGCTTCACATTGAAG
>NC_041382.1:412752796-412904404 GCF_002162155.2 Triticum dicoccoides
CGCCTTGCACACGACGATGAACGCCGAGATGTTGAGGAATGAATTGGGGCTAGATCATGGAAATCTATCCCATAATAGTATATGAGTCCGCGGACGAAAGGGTGGAGAGGAAACCCTAGCCCGCGAAGGAGTGTGGGATGAATACTACCCTCTCATTGGGCTCTGGTGTGGGAATGATCTGCTTTTGGCAGGGAGCCGATGGGCGATTTCCTTGGCTAAATACCCCGCTTCCTGGAGTTCTTTGATGTTCTCCTCCATGACAGAGGAGGCCATCCACTTGCCCTGCGCTCCAGATCCGAACATGGTTGGAGCGTTTGCTGGGGACGAAAAGGATTGAAGCTTGGGTGCTCGAGCTCGAGGGCAGATGGGCTGAGGAGGAAGAAGGCGTGGGGGTAAAAAGGTGCATCCTTGTCTCCTTATAAAGGCAGTGAATATCAAGCGTCCCCCCACGATCCCTAAAACTCACATATTCCCCAGGAGTCATGCGAGTGGCACAGTTTGATTACCCAAATCCGTAGTGATGACCGCAATAAGGGGACACAATCTCTGCTTTGACAAGACGTGTCAATGAATACCGCGTCTCGAAACGCGAAGCGGGAGGCTGGAAAACGGTCCGAAATAATAATAAGGCCGGAACACAATACCTCACCAAAAAAGTTGTCAGAAGACATAACCTATTTTTGTTTAAAGTATTTTTACCTCGTGGTCCAGGGTTGTAACTATTGTACAGATCCGGATATAGTTATTTTAATCAACTACTTTGGAGTATTCGGAGGAGGAACCCGCCTTGCAATGCCGAAGACAATCTGCGCGTCAAACACATCGTCATTGAAGCCTGGTTCAGGGGTTCTTGAGGGAGTCCTGGATTAGGGGGTCCCCGGGCGTCCGGGTGTCCGGGCTATGTGACGTGGGCCGGACTGGTGGGCCGTGAAGATAAAAGATAGAAGGCTTCCCCCGTGTCCGGATGGGACTCTCCTTGGCGTGGAAGGCAAGCTTGGCATTAGGATATGAAGATTCCTTTCTCTATAAACCGACCCTGTACAACCCTAGCCCCCTCTGGTATCTATATAAACCGGAGGGTTTAGTCTGTAGAGGCAGTCATAATCATACAAGCTAGACATCTAGCGTTTAGCCATTACAATCTTGTGGTAGGTCAACTCTTGTAACCCCTATACTCATCAAAGTCAATCAAGCAGGAAGTAGGGTATTACCTCCATCAAGAGGGCCCGAACCTGGGTAAACATCATGTCCCCTGCCTCCTGTTACCTTCGATCCTTAGACGCACAGTTCGGGACCCCCTACCTAAGATCTGCCGGTTTTGACACCGATAGTGGCGACGGCGATGACCTAGCTAGGTTTCGAGCGAGGGAGTGGTGGTGTGTATGTGTGTGAGCAGGGGATTTGGGGGGTGTGTGTGGAGGGGGTCCAAGGTGGTGTTTGAGGAAATGCCGCGGGTATTGAAAATTTTACTAGCCAGGAGTAAAATGGTGGGGCTACCAAAAATTGAAGCAGAGCGGTGCGGGAGTAACTGAGGGAGTCCTGGATTAAGGGGTCCTCAGGTATCTGGCCCGTGTATTATGGGCCGGACTGATGGGCCGTGAAGATAAAGAGTAAAAGGCTTTCCCCCGTGTCCGGATGAGATTCTCCTTTGCGTGGATGGCAAGATTGGCATCCGGATGTATAGATTCCTTCTTTTGTAAACCAACTCTATACAACCCTAGGCCCCTCTGGTGTCTATATAAACCGGAGGGTTCAGTCCGTAGAGACAATCAAAATTCATATAGGCTAGACATCTAGGGTTTAGCCAT
This sequence comes from Triticum dicoccoides, assembly GCF_002162155.2. Lineage (NCBI taxonomy): Eukaryota > Viridiplantae > Streptophyta > Magnoliopsida > Poales > Poaceae > Triticum > Triticum dicoccoides. The sequence continues at coordinate 412,754,605 of NC_041382.1, forward strand.
TACGATCTCGAGGTAGATCAACTCTTGTAACCCCTATACTCATCAAAGTCAATCAAGTAGGATGTAGGGTTTTACCTCCATCGAGAGGGCCCGAACCTGGGTAGACATCGTGTCCCCTTTGTATCCTATTACCTTCGATCCTCAGACGCACAATTCGGGACCCCCTACCCAAGATCGGCCAGTTTTGACACCGACAGTAACAAACATCACACATGATTAAAACATAATAACCATGTGATATTGATAACCCACAAGTATAGGGGATCGCAACAGTTTTCGAGGGTAGAGTATTCAACCCAAATTTATAGATTCGACACAAGGGGAGCCAAAGAATATTTGAAGGTATTAGCAGTCGAGTTGTCAATTCAACCACACCTGGAGATTAATTTTCTATATCAACGTGATTAGTAGCAAAGTAATATGATAGTTTTGATAATATTGACAACAGTAATAGTAACGGTAATAGTGATAGCAATAGTTTTTGTAGCAAGTGCAATAGTAATGATAGCAGTGGTAACTTAGCAAGAACAAGATAAGATAAATTCATAGGCATTGGATCGGTAATTTGTTGGATGATATTCATCATGTGACAGTCATAACCTAGGGCGATACGACACTAGGTCCAGTTCATAAATATAATGTAGGCATGTATTCTGTAAATAGTCATACATGCTCATGGAAAGAACTTGCATGACATCTTTCGTCCTACCCTCCCATGGTAGCGGGGTCCAATTGGAAACTAAGGGATATTAAAGCCTCCTTTTAATAGAGAACCGGAACAAAGCATTAACACACGGTGAATACATGAACTCCTCAAACTACGATCATCACCGGGAGTGGTCCCGACTATTGTCACTCCGGGGTTGCCGGATCATAACATGTAGTAGGTGACTATAACTTGCAAGATCCGATCTAGAACATGGATATAATGGTGGTAACATAAACGGTTCAGATCTGAAATCATGGCACCCGGGCCCAAAGTGACAAGAATTAAGCATGGCAAAGGCATAGCAACAACAATCTCAGAACATAGTGGATACTAGGGATCAAGCCCTAACAAAACTAACTAGATTACATGATGAATTTCATCCAACTCCTCACCGACCAGCGAGCCTATGAAGGAATTACTCACTCCCGGTGGGGAGTATCATGGAATTAGCGATGGCGAAGGGTTGATGATGACGAAGAACGAAGATCCTCCTCTCTGGAGCCCCAAGAGGACTCTAGATCAAACCTCCCGATGAAGAACAGGAGGTGACGGCAGGTCTGTCTCGTGGATCACGTTAATTCTATCTTCCTGATTTTTTTTCCTGAAAAAATAGGATTTTATAGCGTCGGTTTCAGGGTCTGCGGGGCCACCCGATGGGGACAACCCACCTGGGCATGCTTGAGGGGGCAGGCGCACCCTGGTGGGTTGTGCCCACCCAGGTGCCCCATCCGGTGGTTCTTAGCTCCAGAAATTCTCTTTTATTGTATAAAAAATCCTCGCAAAGTTTCGTTCCATTCCGATAACTTCTATTTCTGCACAAAAACAATACCATGGTAGTCTTACTGAAAGCAGCGTCAGTCTGGGGTTAGTTTCATTCAAATCATGCAAATTAGAGGCCAAAACAAGAGGAAAAGCCTTAGGAAAAGTAGATACATTGGAGACGTATCAGCTATCAAACAGAAAAACACTCCAGCCGAGCAGATACGTTTGAGATTGCGAAGAATGCAGATGGGAGTAAAATGATGGGGCTACTGAAAATTTGGATCGACTGATTGAAGCAGAGCGGGAGTAACAACCATCATGCATGGTCCACACATACTAATCGTGTGTTATCAAACAGAAAAATCCTCTAGGCGGGTAGATATTTTCGAGATTGCGGGGGAGTAGATATTTTCGAGAGCGGGAGGGAAGCCTCGTGGAGCCCAATATATTGTGATGATGTGGTTGACAGGGGCAGGGGCGCGGCACACGGGTAGTCCTAGGGAACTGTGTCTGTTGAGTACCCTGATCGCAGACGGTTGTTGCCTTCGACTCGTGTGCTATTTATAAATTTGGCGAAAAATGCGGGAAAGGGTCAGAACATGAACACACTTGCATGTGGACCAGATATATGTATGAAAATGGTGGTTTGTTGTTCAAATACCCATTGCACAACTTTGATGTGGCACCTGTCGCACAAAGCGCATGTTATTATTGCTAGCGCCCCCACACACACGCGCACACACACACACACTTCATGTTGGAGGGAGGGGATTCCTAGCTATGAACGCACCCCCCCCCCAAATAGCCGGGTCTCACATCTCACCCTGCCGTAACACAAAACTAAAAGGAGTACATCATGGTCAACTCCCCTTGCTTCCGATCAAATATGGACTGTGGCGGGCCCACAGATGTGTTCTTGTGGTGTGAGATGGGTGAGACCAGATACGAAACACACCTGCGGGTGGCCCGATGTGTGTGTGTGTGTGTGAAAATGGTGTGGTGTGATATTTAAATAACCAAATCAAAAATTTGATGTGGCACATGTGCATTGCAAATTAACCAGACATCCCCGACCCCATGGAGGTTCATCTAGTGCGTAGTAGTATTGTGTGCCCCCCACACACTTTGAGTAAGTGGGAGGGGGCATCTCGCCAAGGCGTATTGTAACACTGACCAAGAAGAATCACCACCTTGGTCGTATAACCTCTCTCAGTGTTGGGTCAAAGTCATGCATGGACGTCCACACGCGGCCCCACAAATAGGCTAGCTTGTCGCCGATAACCATGCAAGGGAGTGCGTGAAGACAACCACTACGTGCATGTGGCCCAAACATACGTATGAAGTCTTATGTGGTGTTTAAATATACCCAATGCACAACTTTGATGTGGCACTATGCTTTTGGAACCGGAAAGTCCCCACACGGAGCGAGGGTTCACGACGCGTATACTATATATATAGTGATTCATGTGTATGCATGCCCTCAAACTTAGGTCTCGAATCTCACCATGATCGACATACGCCTATACGACAACATGAACCAAGAGAAGAAGAATCCACCCTGGTAACTGTTGGGGACACACATAACAGGTAGGCCCACAAAGGGTTGAAATATCATAAAGCATGGGTTCCACACATCATGTGGGTCCAGATAAATCTCATACAGACGTACTATCCACTCGGACATATCGACGAACTGTCCACTCGGAAGATAGTCAACCACTCGGTCGTATGGCTCACTCGGACGATAGTTTATGTCTCACTCGGATATACGAAGACCAACACTCAACAAGGCAGTCGAAGCATCATTCTCATAGTGGAGGTTTCGTAGTGGGCTAACATTATGGCATTCACGCCCCACTTTGTAACATAGGAGGTGAGGGGGTGGCGCACTCTATATAAGCCACCCCCACCACTGGGGCAGGCCCTCATTCTTTTCTTCCACCTCTCTCTCTCTGACCATTAGTCTCGGGACTTAGCACGGGATTCGTTCCCCTCGCTCCTTCTCTCAAATATATCATGTAACTCCATGTTCATGGCAGATAAAAGAAAGCCTCTCCGGAGCATGAGACGTAGGGTTGTTATCTCCACCGTGAGAGGCCCGAACTCGCCAAAACCACAGTGTCACCCATTTGCATCTCGATAGATAATGCTCCCTTACACTACCCCTCTCTATTGTCTAAATCGTTCCCACGACAATTGGCACCCACCGTGGTATGTTTGGGCAGAATCAAGTTACCCTCTGCATCTGTTTTGGTGTGTATGTGGCACGACAAATCAAGAACATCAATCGGGCCTGCCCGAAAGATCACTTCCCTCTCCCCTGCATCAACTAGATTGTCGACTCAACTGGGGTGTGAGCGTTTGTCCTTTTTGGATGCGTATTCCGGGTACCATCAGATCCGATTGTTTGGACCCGATGAAATAAAAACAGCTTTCATCACCCCATTCGGGTGTTTATGCTATGTTACCATGCCCTTTGGCCTCAAGAATGCTAGCACCACATTTATGTGTATGATTCGGAAGTGCCTACTCACTCAAATCAATCGGAACATGGAGGCATACATGGATGATATCGTGGTCAAGTCACACAAATGTTCCAACCTATTGACTGACCTTGCTGAAACCTTTGCCAATTTAAGAAGGTATGATATCAAGCTCAATGCGTCAAAATGCACATTTGGAGTCCTAGGTGGAAAGTTACTTGGTTTTCTCGTTTCCGGACGAGGGATCGGCGCAAACCCAGAAAAGGTTGGAGCAATCCTCCGAATGAAACGCCCCGCGCGTGTGCATGATGTTCAGAAACTTACTGGTTGTTTGGCTGCATTAAGTCGATTCATCTCACGACTCAGTGAAAAGGCACTGCCTCTTTACCGACTGATGAAGAAGTCTGAGAAGTTCGAGTGGACTCCCGAAGCAGAAGTGGCGTTTGTAGAGCTCAAAGCCCTACTTTCCACCCATCCGGTGATTGCTGCCCCAGTCAGCAAAGAGCCTCTGCTAGTGTATATCGTGGCCACTGGACAAGTTGTCAGCATGGTGCTTACAGTCGAGCGGGAAGAAGAAGGCAAAGCCTATAAGGTTCAGCGCCCAGTGTACTATATTTATGAAGTCTTCACTCCGTCTAAGCAGAGATATCCGCATTATCAGAAGCTTTTCTATGGAATTTACTTGACCACGAAGAAAGTTGCACACTATTTCTCAGACCACTCAGTTTCAGTCATCAGTGATGCTCCATTATCAGAAATTCTGAACAATTAGGATGCAACTGGTCGAGTGGCCAAATGGGCAATTGAACTCCTTTCTTTGGATATCAAGTTCGAGGCAAAGAAGCCAATCAAGTCTCAAGCAATAGCAGATTTCCTCGCCGAGTGGATTGAACAGCAGCAACCGACTCAGATTCACTCGGAGCATTGTACTATGTTCTTTGATGGGTCCAAAATGTTGAATGGTTCTGGTGCTGGTGTGATCCTGGTATCCCCAAGAGGTGTTAAGCTTAGTTATGTCCTCCAGATTCACTTTGATTCTTCAAACAACGAAGCCGAGTATGAGGCACTTTTGTATGGGTTGCGTATGGCTATCTCACTCGGCGTCCGACGCCTGATGGTCTACGGCAACTCACACCTGGTGGTCAATCAAGTGATGAATGAATGTGATATCAGGAGCCTAGCTATGACTGGTTATTGCAACATAGTAAGAAAGCTGGAGAATAAGTTTGAGGGGTTAGAGCTCCACCACATACCTCGAATCAAGAATCAAGCTGCTGATGATCTGGCGAAGATAGGTTCCACTCAGAAACCTATCCCCAGTAATGTGTTCTTGGAGCATCTCCATACCTCGTCTGTTCAAGATGATCCCTTTATGGAGGAGCCCCCACAACCAATAAGCCCAACCAATCCAACTAAAATTGAAGTTCTAGCTATAGTCGACCTGATCATGGAGGTTTTAGTGATCATCCTCGACTGGACGGTGCCATATATCGCATATTTGCTCAGGCAGGAGCTCCCCGAAGATGAAGATGAGGCTCGCCAGATCGTTCACCGATCCAAAGCCTTCACAGTGATAAGAGGGCAGCTTTACAGAGAGAGTGTTACCAGAGTTGCTCAGCGTTGCATTTCTCCAGAAGAAGGTCGAATGATCCTAACACTACAAAAAAAGACACATCCGTGACATTTTGGGCCGAACGCAATTTTTTTGTCATACTTATGACACTTCTATGACGATAATTGTGACAAAACCCGGTATCATCATAGATGTGGTGGGCTCCTACTTCTATGACAAAAAATCATGATAGAAAATGGGCTTTTCATCCTGGGCGGGCCGGAGACGCAGCTGCATGACATTCTTTGGGCCGCCGTCCATGACGGAAAAAACCATGGTAGAAGCGAGGGCGGGGAAAATATCGGGGAGTTCCCGGTTACGATGGGTGGTCGGGGGCCGAGCGATGCACGTTTCTCTTGTATGTACGCGCGTGTGTGCGAGGCGTTGGGCTCTAACTGAACCCTAGCGACGCGTTGGGCTCTAACTGAACCCGAGCGATTGCACTAGCTATGTTACTAAACCCGAGCGATGGATCCCTTGCTGTTAACTGAACCCGAGTGATTCCTTCGCTACTGTTGCTAACTGAAGCCGATCGATGCTGCCTCTGGATGAACAGTGAGCGTTGTTGGGGGTTTGGATGAACAGTTCCCCGTGGGGGGTTCGATGAACAGGACCCCGTGGTAGTAGAGGCCGTTGCTGCTAGATGAACAGTACCCCGATCGATCGAGCCGGTGGATGGACAGGACCCTATGGAGGGCTGGATGAGCATGACCCCGTGGAGGGCTGGTTGAACAGTAGCCGGTGGAGGACTGGATGAACGGTAGCCCGTGGAGGGGTGGTTGAACAGGACCCCGTGGATAGGGGTGGTTGAACAGTAGCTAGTGGAGGAGCGCACGATGGAGGCTGGATGAAGACGAGCCCGTGGATGAACAGTCGCAGGTGGAGGCTGGAGGAGGTCGATGGTGGAGGAACAGTAGCCCGTGGAGGCTGGAGGAGGTCGACGGTGGAGATGAACAGTATCCCGTGGAGTCCCATTTTGCGGTACGCCACACCCCTCCCGATGAACAGGACCCCCATTTCGACCGTAGCGCTCCAACACAAGTCCGTATCCTCCATTTTGCTGTACGCCACACCCCTCCCAATCAACAGGACCCCGTTTCCACCGTAGGAGGTTCGTTTCCTCCTTTTTTGGTATGCCAGACCCCTCCCGATGAACAGGATCCCGTTTCGACCGTGGCCGGTCGAACACAAGGCCGTTTCCTTCGTTCTGCAGTACGCCAGGCCTCGTTTCCATCGGCTGTTCCGTCCAAGCCAGTTGGCTCCCGATGAACATGAGGATGCATTCTGTTCCGACCCAACCAGTTGCCTCCCCATGAACACGATGATGGCGCAGCTTCTCCGTCCTGACCCAGCCATGTACACGAGCCCTGGCCGTACGTATGCGCGAGTAGGCGTTCGAGACCCCGCCCGTATGTACGTACGTGGCCGTATTTTCTTTCTTGCACCCTGGCTGTTGTACGTGCGTGTGCCTCTACTACGACATGTGCACCTCTACTACGACATGTGCACACCTCTACATCGACCAGTAGGTACGTACACGTTCGCGACCAGAATGACAATGCTATGTACGCTTCGACCAGGTGGGTCCCGACTGTCAGGCACTTCCTTCCGTGCGAAGATGTAGCTGGTGGGTCCCAGCTGTCAGGCGGCGAATCATTTTTTTTGCCCATAATATGGACGCACTTCCTTGCATGCGAAGATATAGCTGGTGGGTCCCAGCAATCAGGGGGAAACATTTTTTCTACAAAATACGGTGGCCCGTCCGGTGGGTCCCTGCTGTCAGGTGGAGGAATCATTATTTTCCGCGTAATAAGGAGGCACTTCCTTGCTGCGGACATGGACCCAGTTGTCAGCCTCTCCACGTACAGTACTCTTCTGATGGAAGTCGTTCGTTGACCACATTGACCACGCCGCGCCGAGAGCACCAAGGTGGTGGACGACGGCGAGGCCTAGGAAGGGGACAACGCGGAGCCGGGGAAGACGCGGCAGTGGATGCCCACGCGAAGAGGAGTACGAGGGTTCACTGGTTCAGCTGCGGTGTGAGCCTGCCATCGCCGCAGGGCCTGGCCAGCGGTGGGAGTAGTAGGGGGCGGTGAGGCCTCCGCGGCAGCATAGCCGGCCATGGGAGGCAGGAGCAGGCGGCACGATCGGCGCTGCTTTGGACGGCTGGAGCAAGAAGACCAGAGGTTGAAGAAGCACTACGGTCGTTGGATGGACATCGTACGGTCCTGGTGCTAGAATCGTTAATATTGACTAAGTTGACAAAGCCCTCCGTCCCCGTCAACTTAGTAGGCCCACATGTCAGCCTCCCACTATGTTGGGTCCCAGCTAGCAGGGGGTATTCATTTTTTGTGCGTAATAAGGAGGCACTTCCTTGCGTGCGAAGATATAGCTGTTGGTTCCAACCTGTCAGCGGGGGAAACATTTTTTTCATGAAATACATAGGCCCTTAAGGTGGGTCCCAGATGTCAGGTGGAGGAATCATTATTTTGCGCGTAATAAGGAGACATTTCCTTGTGTGCGGCCGTGGACCCATCTGTCAGCCTCTCCACGTACAGTCCATGCCCGATGGATGTCGTTCGTTGACCACATTGACCACGGCACACTGAGAGCACCAGGGCAGTGGACGGCGGCGAGGCCTAGGAAGGGAAAGACACGGAGCCAGGGAAGGCTCGGTAGTGGTTGCCCACGCGGTGGGGAGTACGAGGGTTTACTGGTCCGGCTGACATCGCCAGAAAATAACAGGAGGTGTGGGTGAGTAGAGGAATGGCCTGACCAGCAATAGAGTAGGGTGGGGCGGTGCGGCCTATGCGGCAGCACAGCCGGGTGAGCAGGCAATCCCACCGCGCTGGTTTGGGCGGCTGGAGCAAGAAGATCATATATTGAAGAAGCAGCACGGCCGTTGGATTAACATCCAATGGTCACTGCTGCTCGAATCGTTTGTGGACTAAGTTGACAAAGCCTTTCGTACACGTCAACCCAGTAGACCCACAAGTCAGCCTCCAAATCTGTCCCAAACAGCATACAACCTGAAATTTCTAGCTACATTCAAAATTAATTTAAAAACTAAACATACCTTAATTAAAATCCAATGAAATTTTACCCGCACAAAAACAATGAAATTTAAAATATCAAAATCGGAAAGAAAAAGTATTTTGGAACTAATTGCCTGTTTGTTGTATTTTTCATTTTACAGCCCATTTAATATTACTTATAGCCAATTTCTTATTACTTATAGCCCATTTTCTGGGCAAAATGCATCCCTGCTCGTCTTGAAAGACTTCCGGCCCTGCAGGGCGTAGAAAAAAAAGTAGGCCTACGTTGGTTATTCTGCAAAAAAACAAAATAGCTGGGCTAGCCATTTTCAGAAAGGAAAAAAACAAACTGGGCTGGTCATGTGCTAGACGGGCCACAGCCCCCGAACAACCTAGTTGATACCCTTCTTCGTCCCAAAAAAACAAAATTACTGCGCGTGCTGCTGGGCCCCTACTGTCATCCTCACCATGTACAGTCATCTCCTTATTCATGTCGGTCGTTGACCATGTTGACAACATCGGAGGGCGGCGCTGCAGTGAGCGAACCAAGGCGGAGGACGTGGTGAGGCCTCGGACGGGAACGAATAGGAGCCTGGGAAGATGCGCAGAGTTTTCAGGTGCGATGTGGCCACGATGCGTGCACGGCAGCACAGCCAGCCGTGGGAGGCGGGAGCAGGCGGTCCCTCCGGCGCTGGTTTGGCTTTGGCGGCTGGAGGAAGAAGAGACTAAAGAAACACGATAGATGTTGAATGTCAATCCAACGGTCAAGGTTGGCACAATCGTTTGTTGACTAAGCTGACACCAAGTAGCATACTTTTTTATATAGAGGAAGAAAAGAAAAACTGGGCTCGTTCGCCTGATAACATTCCCGAAACTGCAACCATTCGATCTTGCGTCGCAACTAAAACTGCGAGGAAAATGCGTTCGTCTGCCGTCCTCTTCCCAGGGAACATTTGCCACATAAGTGACTAGCACCCTTGGTTTTCAACTGAGCGGTCTTGGGTTCGAGTCCCAGGAACTCTCAATTTTGTCCTCCTTCCTTCCTTGCAAAAAAAGAAAGAAAATCAAAGACTTGAGAAGGCGTACAGAACAAGCTAGTGTACCAGTAAAGAGACGTTGCTAAGTTTTAGAAAAAAGAGAGATGTGCTCCTGTAGCTAGTTCGAATCCAAACCTAGACTCAGGCTATATATGGGGGAATGCAAACCTTCAGACTATATATGGTGCTATGCTACTCTGCAAGCAATGAAACTGACATATCCAACGTTCGCTTCTCCTCTTTTCTACTTACTCTGCCTAGCATCAGAAGCTCTGGCCGTAGCAACCATGTCCGCTGGCTGCTCGTCCACCTGCTCTTCAATAGGCAACAACCATATATGCGCCAAGTCGCCACCCGTACCATCGCCTATGGGTCTCATCATACCCCCGCCGGCACACGCATCGTAGCCGGTTGCTCATCGCAACCCGCTGCCGTTGGTTTGGTGCCACTGCTGCAAATCACACAGAGTCATCCATCGCGTCTCAACCACAATCCTCAACCCTGGTCGAGTCTTCTACAAATGCCCGAATCATGGGGTAATAATATGTTTAAGTGTTGTTCTGCTGCTTCCAGTTGCTGATTTTTTTAATAGTTTGGTTGATGATCTTCCAATTTGATTCATGCAGAAAAGGGAAGATTCATGTGATTTGTATTTCTGGGAAGTTGCTGAAGTGGGGGAATGCAACTACGCTGATTATTTGGTTAGCCAAGGAATCCCAATACCAGCAGGTTGGGGTGTTGGACAAGTAACTGAAGGAACGACAGAAGAGGAAGATGCAGAGCAGAAGGTTAAAGATGCAGTTCCTCTGATCATGGCCAAGCAACAGCTGCTGAACGACCTTGACAGCAATGATGAGATGAAAGAGCTTGTGAAGATAATGGGCAAAATCGATGTGCTCTGTAGGATGATTGTCTCTTTATTTGCAGTGTATGTAGCACTCGTGATGTATTCAGTGGCTATGACATGAGCACTTTGCTGAAACTAGTAATGAATGAAACTTGTGTAGCAGGCTGGGCGTACTGTTGTGAACATCTAATGATTTCTATTAACAGAAATCGGGGGGTACCCCCTTTTGCTCATAAATAAATAAATAGCATATGCCCTTTTGGTGATAAATAAATAAATTACCAGAGACCCTGTCGGGTCAGCTTTGTTCCCATTCGAAGACGTCGAGCAAATTGTAGTCCAACAACAAACTATGTCATCAAATTCAAGTTTCACAGCTAAATATGAGTACAACTCAACAACAATTTCATCATGTTTTAGTCATCATACAATCACCAAACACAAATGAACAAACATAACAAGTGATGTTCTAACAGCAAAATACTAAACAAAACGTTCATCAGGTTTCACTTGTCATAACAAACACAATTTCACATAGTAGATAAAAAAACGTCTTCTGACAGGCAAATACGAGAAAAGCAATCTATCATCATCCGCAGCAGCAACATCAACATCTTCGCCATGTGTATCAGTCTGAATCGTAATTCCCTAGAGTGTCATCTTATTCTTCATCCTCAATGTCCTCGAACGTTGGCTTCTTCTTGATCAACTCTTGTATGTCCACAGCACGACAGGCAATCCTTTCGCCGGCGTCATTGACGTGATGGTTCTCAAAGATATTAGGAACATCTGTGGAATCTTGTACATCAGGAGCAGTGTAAGTATCATCTTGTTGTGCAACTTCATTAAACGAATTCCTCTGCTCAAACCTTTGCAATACTCTCCAGTCATCACTACGTGCAAATGTGTCTTCCAAGAAAAATATCTGTGTTGCTTGATTTGCCAAAATAAAAGGCTCGTTGGTCTGATACGCTGCCTTGACATTGATGGATTTGAAATAATCACCAGCTCTGGGTTTTGCGATCCTGGAAAACAGGTTATACCAATGACAGCACAACAGAACCACACACCGATGATCCTCGAAACTGGAGATACACTGCAACTGAACAATGTCTGTTATGTTAGCATACATTTCAGTTGTCTCTCTGTCGTACGTATCCATGCTCATGATTGCATTGTTTTGTGTCTTCCTGGCTTCATCGTGTGCAAGGGTGTTGTAGCGCACATCTCCAACAACGCAAGATTCATAATGTCTTACCCGAGTATCACGACCCATTGCTAGTGCGTAAAGGGCATCATCAACTGCCTGCCCATCCTCCCGCATCTTCTTAACCTATGGTTAGAAAGTAGACAAGCTAATCATCTTATGTACTCAATATATTAAAAAAATTGATAGTACAATTCAAAAGCTTACATGGCTCTTGAACCATTTCGCAAATCCTTCCATAACCAGTTTGTCAATGCTTCTTGGATTTTGCGGCAGTAACTCCTTTTTGTAGATGTTGCACAACATAGTGATGACGTCAAACATCTAAATATATAAGAATGTGCTGCAAGTTTAGTAGATTATGATGTATAAGCTGCAGTACTTAGCACTTACTTGATATAAGGTAGTATCTCAGGATAGTTATTCAACACATAGCAAACCATTTTGTCCAAATCTTTAGGTTTGTCCTCTTGTCGACTCTTCCCTGTAACTCGAACAGAATAATCGAAAACATTGAGCCCGGGATTGTCTTCACCCACCTCTTTGCTAAGGTGATCAACTGTTTCAATGTATTTTGAGCAGAATGTCAACACTTCTGTAGCAATGTAGGCCTCTACAATGGAACCCTCAGGTCTAGCTCTGTTCCTAACATAGCCCTTGAAAGTGCCTAGCCGCCTTTCAATAGGGTACATCTAGCCATACTGTACTGGACCTCTAAGTAGTGCCTCATCAGGTAGATGAATAGCCAAATGCACCATCACATCAAAGAAGGCTGGATGATATATCTTCTCAAGGTCGCATATGATAGTTGGTATCTTGTTTCTAAGATGCTCCAAAGCATCTACCCTGATATTTCTACTACAGAGTTCCCTGAAGAATTGTCCCAACTCTACAACTGCTTTGTATAAGTTAGGGCGGCCCAATCCTCTAAGGATAACAGGTAAAACCCTTGTTGGACGGTGATGGGTTGGATGAGATTTATCATGTATTGAGTTAGTTTTGTTAGGGTTTGATCCCTAGTATCCACTATGTTCTGAGATTGATGTTCCTATGACTTTGCTATGCTTAATGCTTGTCACTAGGGTCCGAGTGCCATGATTTCAGATCTGAACCTATTATGTTTTCATGAATATATGTGAGTTCTTGATCCTATCTTGCAAGTCAATAGTCACCTATTATGTGTTATGATCTGTTAACCCCGAAGTGACAATAATCGAGATACTTACCGGTGATGATGACCGTAGTTTGAGGAGTTCATGTATTCACTATGTGGTAATGCTTTGGTCCGGTACTCTATTAAAAGAAGGCCTTAATATCCCTTAGTTTCCAATAGGACCCCACTGCCACGAGAGGGTAGGACAAAACATGTCATGCAAGTTCTTTTCCATAAGCACGTATGCCTATATTCGAAATACATGCCTACATTACATTGATGAACTGGAGCTAGTTCTGTGTCACCCTATGTTATAACTGTTGCATGAGGAATATCCAACATAATTATCCATCACTGATCCATTGCCTACGAGCTTTTCACATATTGATCTTTGCTTATTTACTTTTCCGTTGTTACTGTTACAATCACTAGAAAACAAATATTGTTACCTTTGCCACCGTTACCGTTACTTCCATACTACGTTGCTACTAAATACTTTGCTATAGATATTAAGTTTTCCAGGTGTGGTTGAATTGACAACTCAGCTTCTAATACTTGAGAATATTCTTTGGCTCCCCTTGTGTCGAATCAATAAATCTGGGTTGAATACTCTACCCTCGAAAACTATTACGATCCCCTATACTTGTGAGTTATCAATACGTTGAATTGCAATTGTTTGGTGACTAAGAACATAGGTTGTTAAGTTTCAAGAGAATGCATTGTTTGAATAATAACATGTGAATTAACTACTACTTTATCATGATGAGTTTTCTGAGAAAGAGTTGCTATTATGATGCTAGGAAAAGTGATTGAAATTATCATTGATCAAACTTATGCACAATGCTAGCATTCACACTTCATAAATTATTTCTTTTATCATTTACCTACTCGAGGACGAGCAGTAATTAAGCTTGGGGATGATGATACGTCTCCAACGTATCTATAATTTATGAAGTATTCATGCCATGTTTGCAACAATTTTATACGGTTTTGGTATGACTTGATTAGAACTAACCCGAACTGACGTTGTTTTCAGCAAAACTACCGTGGTGTTGTTTTTGTGCAAAAATAAAAGTTCTCAGAATGGGCTAAAAATTTACGACAATTTTTTATGGACCAGAAGAGACACATGGAGCACCGGAGCTATGCCAGGGGATGGTTGGGGGAGCCACAAGCCTGGGGGCGTGCCCCTCTAGGGTGCGCCTCCCGAGCTTGTGGGCCCCTCAGGCACCCCCCTAACATGAGATCGACGCCAAAAATTCCTCTAAATACCCAAACCCCCAAAAAGAACCCTAGATGAGAAGTTCTGCCACCGCAAGACTCTGGATCCATGAAAACTTAATCGGGGCCCTGCTACCTCTTGAGCATGCGTTGGTTTTCCCTTGAAGAGGAAAGCGTGATGCAATATAGTAGCGTAAGTATTTCCCTCAGTTTTAGAGAACCAAGGTATCAATCCAGTAGAAGGTAACACACAAGTCACCTAGTACCTGCACAAACAAACAAGAACCTCGCAACCAGCACGATAAAGGGGTTGTCAATCCCTTCACGGTCACTTACGAAAGTGAGATCTGATAGAGATAATAAGATAAATATTTTTGGTATTTTTATGATAAAGATAGCAAAATAAACGGTAATAGAAATAGCAAATTGGTACGGAAATAATATGACGGAAGATAGACCCGGAGGCCATAGGTTTCACTAGTGGCTTCTCTCAAGATAGCAAATTCTATGGTGGGTGAACAAATTACTGTCGAGCAATTGATAGAAAAGTGAATACTTATGAGAATATCTAGGCATGATCATTTATATAGGCATCACGTCTGCGACATGTAGACCAAAACGATTCTGCATCTACTACTATTACTCCACACATCGCCCGCTATCCAGCATGCATCTAGAATTCATAAGAACAGAGTAAAGCATTAGGCAAGATGACATGATGTAGAGGGATAAACTCAAGAAATATGATATAAATCCCATCTTTTTATCCTCGATGGCAACAATACAATATGTGCCTTGCTGCCCCTGCTGTCAGTGGGAAAGGACACCGCAAGATTGAAACCAAAGCTAAGCACTTCTCCCATTACAAGAAAGATCAATCTAGTAGGTCAAACCAAACTGATAATTCGAAGAGACTTGCAAAGATATTTAAATCATGCATAAAATATTTCAGAGAAGAATCAAATATTGTTCATAGATAATCTTGATCAAACCCACAATTCATCGGATCTCGACAAACACACCGCAAAAAGAATTACATCGAATAGATCTCCAAGAGAATCGAGGAGAACTTTGTATTGAGATCCAAAGAGAGAGAAGAAGCCATCTAGCTAATAACTATGGACCCGAAGGTCTGTGGTAAACTACTCACACGTCATCGAAGAGGCTATGGTGTTGATGTAGAGGCCCTCCGTGATCGATTCCCCCTTCGGCAGAGCGCCGGAAAAGGCCCCAAGATGGGATCTCACGGGTACAGAAGGTTGCGGCGGTGGAAATAGGGTTTTGTTGTGCTCCTGGATGTTTTCGAGGTATATGGGTATATATAGGAGGAACAAGTACGTCGGTGGAGCTGCGAGGGGCCCAGGAGGGTGGGGCGCACCTACCCCCCTAAGCATGCCTCCCTGCCTGGTGGCCTCCTTGCTTCTTTCTTGACGTCCACTCCAAGTCTCCTCGATCACGTTTGTTCCAAAAATAACCCTCCCGAAGGTTTCATTCCGTTTGATATTCCTTTTCTGTGATACACTGAAATAGGCAAAAAAAATAGCAATTTGCACTGGGCCTTTGGTTAGTAGGTTAGTCCCAAAAATAATATAAAAAGGTGAATTAAAGCCCATTAAACATCCAAAACAGATAATATAATAGCATGGAACAATCAAAAATTATAGATACGTTGGAGATGTATCAAGCATCCCCAAGCTTAATTCCTGCACGTCCTCGAGTAGGTAACTGATAAAAACAGAATTTTTGATGTGGAATGCTACCTAGCATAATTCTTAATGTTATTTTCTTTATTGTGGCATGAATGTTCAGATCCGAAAGATTCAAGACAAAAGTTTAATATTGACATAAAAATAATAATACTTCAAGCATACTAAAAAATCAATCATGTCTTCTCAAAATAACATGGCCAAAGAAAGTTATCCCTACAAAATCATATAGTCTGGCTATGCTCCATCTTCACCACACAAAATATTTAAATCATGCACAACCCCGATGACAAGCCAAGCAATTGTTTCATACTTTTGGTGTTCTCAAACTTTTTCAATCTTCACGCAATACATGAGCGTGAGCCATGGATATAGCACTATGGGTGGAATAGAATGGTGGTTGTGGAGAAGACAAAAGGAGAAGATAGTCTCACATCAACTAGGTGTATCAACGGGCTATGGAGATGCCCATCAATAGATATCAATGTGAGTGGGTAGGGATTGCCATGCAACGAATGCACTAGAGCTATAAGTGTATGAAAGCTCAAAAAGAAACTAGGTGGGTGTGCATCCAACTTGCTTGCTCGTGAAGACCTAGGGCATTTTGAGGAAGCCCAAAATTGGAATATACAAGCCAACTTCTATAATGTAAAATTCCCACTATTATATGAAAGTGACAACATAGGAGACTCTCTATCATTAAGATCATGGTGCTATTTTGAAGCACAAGTGTGGTAAAAGGATAGTAGCATTGTTCCTTCTCTCTTTTTCTCTCATTTTTTGGGCCTCCCATTTTTATGACCTTTCTCTTTTTTTCATCCGGAGTCTCATCCCGACTTGTGGGGGAATCATAGTCTCCATCATACTTTCCTCTCTTGGTACAATGCTCTAATAATGATGATCATCACACTTTTATTTACTTACAACTCAAAAATTACAACTCGATACTAGAACAAAATATGACTCTATGTGAATGCCTCCGACGGTGTACCGGGATGTGCAATGAATCAAGAGTGACATGTATGAAAGAATTATGAACAGTGGCTTTGCCGCAAATACGATGTCAACTACATGATCATGCAAAGCAATATGACAATGATGAAGCGTTTCATAATAAACGGAACGGTGGTAAGTTGCATGGCAATATATCTTGGAATGGCTATGGAAATTCCATAATAGGTAGGTATCGTGGCTGTTTTGAGGAAGGTATAAGGTGGGTGTATGGTACTGGTGAAAGTTGCGCGGTACTAGAGAGGCTACCAATGGTGGAAGGGTGAGAGTGCGTATAATCCATGGACTCAACATTAGTCATAAGAACTCACATACTTATTGCAAAAATCTATTAGTTATCGAAACAAAGTACTACGCACATGCTCCTAGGGGGATGGATTGGTAGGAAAAGACCATTGCTCGTCCCCGACCGCCACTCATAAGGAAGACAATCAATAAATAAATCATGCTCCTACTTCGTGACATAACGGTTCACCATACGTGCATGCTACGGGAATCACAAACTTTAACACAAGTATTTCTCAAATTCCAACTACTCAACTAGCATGACTCTAATGTCACCATCTTTATATCTCAAAACAATCATCAAGCATCAAACTTCTCATAGTATTCAATGCACTTTTTATGATAGTTTTTATTATACCCATCTTGGATGCCTATCATATTAGGACTAATTTTATAGCCAAAGCAAACTACCATGATGTTCTATAAGACTCTCAAAATAATATAAGTGAAGCATGAGAGATCAATAATTTCTATAAAATAAAACTACCACCGTGCTCTAAAAAGATATAAGTGAAGCACTAGAACAAAATTATCTAGCTCAAAGGATATAAGTGAAGCACATAGAGTATTCTAATAAATTCCGATTCATGTGTGTCTCTCCCAAAAGGTGTGTACAGAAAGTATGATTGTGGTAAACTAAAAGTTAAAGACTCAAATCATACAAGACGCTCCAAGCAAAACACATATCATGTGGTGAATAAAAATATAGCCTCAAGTAAAGTTACCGATAGACGAAGACGAAAGAGGCGATGCCTTCCGGGGCATCCCCAAGCTTAGGCTTTTGGTTGTCCTTGAATTTTACCTTGGGGTGCCTTGGGCATCCCCAAGCTTAGTCTCTTGCCACTCCTTATTTCAAAATCCATCAAATCTTTACCCAAAACTTGAAAACTTCACAACACAAAACTCAACAGAAAATCTCATGCGCTCCATTAGTATAAGAAAACAAACCACCACTTCAAGGTACTGTAATGAACTCATTATTTATTTATATTGGTGTTAAACCTAATGTATTCCAACTTCTCTATGGTTCATACCCCCCGATACTAGCCATAGATTCATCAAAATAAGCAAACAACACACGAAAAACAGAATCTGTCAAAAACAGAACAGTCTGTAGTAATCTGTAGGTTTCGAATACTTCTGTAACCCCAAAAATTCTGAAATAAAATTCTGGACGTGAGTAATTTTTCTATTAATCATCTGCAAAAATAATCAACCTAATCTCACTCTCCAGTAAAAAATGGCAGCAAATCTTGTGAGCGCTAAAGTTTCTGTTTTTTACAGCAAGATCGCAAAGACTTCCCCCAAGTCTTCCCAAAGGTTCTACTTGGCACAAACACTAATTAAAAGCATAAAACCACATCTAAACAGAAGCGAGATGGATTATTTATTACTAAACAGAACCAAAAAGCAAGAAACAAAAAAAATTGGGTTGCCTCCCAACAAGCGCTATCGTTTAACGCCCCTAGCTAGGCATTGATAATTTCAATGATGCTCACATGAAAGACAAGAATTGAAGCACAAAGAGAGCATCATGAAACACGTGACAAACACATATGAGTCTAACACACTTCCTGTGCATAGGCATCTTAAAGGCAAACAAATTATCATAGCAAGCAAAAACTAACATATGCAAGGAAGCGGAAAGAAACAATAGCAATCTCAACATAACGAGAGGTGATTTAGTAACATGAAAATTTCTACAACCCAATTTTCCTCTCTCGTAATAATTAGATGCAATATCATAAGAAAATTCAACAATATAGCTATCACAAAACATTTTTTTAACAAGATCCACATGTATGCAAAGTTGACACTCTTCCAAAATAGTGGGATTATCATTAACTAAAGTCATGAATTCTCCAAACCCACTTTTATCAAAAATACCATAAGATTGAACATTCTCCAAATATGTGGGATCTAAAGTTTACACTCTTCCAAACCCACTTTCAATATTATTGCAAACACTATTATCAATCTCATATTCATCATGGGGCTTAAATAAATTTTCAAGATCATAAGAAGAATCACCCCAATCATGATCATTGCAACAAGTAATAGTCATAGCAAAACTAGCATCCCCAAGCTTAGGGTTTTGCATATTATTAGCCAATTGACTTCAATAGAATTTATAGTAAAATCATAGCAGTCATGCTTTTGATTCAAGGAACTATCAAGTATGGGTGCAATAGCAATAATCTCGTGTTTAACATAAGGAACTATAGCAAATTCATCTCCATAAATATTGGCATCCTGGCTATAAGAATAGCAAGCGTCATGTTCATCAAGGGATATTTCAATCAAATCATCGGAATCATAATTATCTATAGATTCGTGCATATCATTATTTTCTTCCAAAGCAACGGTCATTCTCTCAATAAATTCCTTAACATAGGCATTGTGAGCATAGTTTTCATAGCAATATTTTAGTATGTCGGAATTTTCAGATTTGTAGAGAGTAATATCATACTTTTCAATGAAAGAAGCAACTTCATGAGCACCCTTAAAAATGACAAATTCTTCAATTTGTTCAATATCATAGTAACTATAAACACCCTTTCCATAAGAAGATAAGATTTCATTATCATTAAACTCACATAGGTAGGGAAGGTGTTTTTAGGGTTCTTAGAGCAACTAGTAAAGTCATAAATTTCACAAAGATTCCAAGCATAGCATAGCAAACTATATATTTGATACCATAAGAGCTTCCCCTTTTCAGACAAATGATGACACACAAAATGAGCATGCTCATCTAAAGATTTCCCATCAACTAGGCTAGTTGGGGTTTCAGCACGAGCGCATAAGGATCGAAGATGATCCAAGTAGAAAACCTTAAGTGGATCCATATCAATAGATTTTTAGCAAGTAAAGATGCAAGCAAATAGAAGGCACATGGAAACACAAACAAAAAACATACGGGAAGAAGGCGATGAAAAGGCAAAGGTGAAGTGGGGGAGAGGAAAACGAGAGGCAAATGTCAAATAATGTAATGCGAGGGATAAGAGTTTGTGATGGGTACTTGGTATGTCTTGACTTGATGCAACCTCCCCGGCAATGGCGCCAGAAATCCTTCTTGCTACCTCTTGAGCATGCGTTTGTTTTCCCTTGAAGAGGAAAGGGTAATGCAGCACAGTAGCATAAATATTTCCCTCAGTTTTTGAGAACCAAGGTATCAATCCAGTAGGAGGTAACACATAAGTCATCTAGTACCCGCACAAACAAACAAGAACCTCGCAACCAATGCGATAAAAGGGTTGTCAATCCCTTCATGGTCACTTACGAAAGTGAGATATGATAGAGATAATAAGATAAATATTTTTGGTATTTTTATGATATAGGTTGGAAAATAAAGATTGCAAAATAAACGGTAATAGAAATTGCAAATTGATATGGAAATAATATGATGGAAGATAGACCCGGGGGCCATAGGTTTCACTAGTGGCTTCTCTCAAGATAGCAAACTCTACGGTGGGTGAACAAAATACTGTTGAGCAATTGATAGAAAAGCGAATACTTATGAGAATATGT
The DNA here is from genome assembly GCF_002162155.2 of Triticum dicoccoides. Taxonomy (NCBI): domain Eukaryota; kingdom Viridiplantae; phylum Streptophyta; class Magnoliopsida; order Poales; family Poaceae; genus Triticum; species Triticum dicoccoides. The sequence goes on from NC_041382.1 coordinate 412,775,201, forward strand.
AGGCATGATCATGTATATAGGCATCACGTCCTCGACAAGTAGACCGAAACGATTCTGCATCTACTACTATTACTCCACACATCGACCGCTATCCAGCATGCATCTAGAGTATTAAGTTCATAAGAACAGAGTAACACATTAGGCAAGATGACATGATGTAGAGGGATAAACTCAAGCAATATGATATAAACCCATCTTTTTATCCTCGATGGCAACAATACAATACATGCCTTGCTGCCCCTGCTGTCACTGGGAAAGGACACCACAAGATTGAATCCAAAGCTAAGCACTTCTCCCGTTGCAAGAAAGATCAATCTAGTAGGCCAAACCAAACTGATAATTCAAAGAGACTTGCAAAGATATTTAAATCATGCATAAAAGATTTCAGAGAATAATCAAATATTGTTCATAGATAATCTTGATCATAAACCCACAATTCATCGGATCTCAACAAACACGCCACAAAAAGAATTACATCGAATAGGTCTCTAAGAGAATCGATCAGAACTTTGTATTGAGATCCAAAGAGAGAGAAGAAGCCATCTAGCTAATAACTATGGACTCGAAGGTCTGTCGTAAACTACTCAGACGTCATCGGAGAGTCTATGGTGTTGATGTAGAAGCCCTCCGTGATTGATTCCCCCTCCCGTAGAGCGCCGGAAAAGTCCCCAAGATGGGATCTCATGGGTACAGAAGGTTGCAGCGGTGGAAATAGGGTTTCGTGGTGCTCCTGGATGTTTTCGGGGTATATGGATATATATAGGAGGAAGAAGTACGTCAGTGGAGCTGCAAGGGGCCCATGAGGGTGGGGGCGCGCCTACCTGCCTCGTGGCCTCCTCGCTTCTTTCGTGACGTCCACTCCAAGTCTCCTGGATCACGTTTGTTCCAAAAATAATTCTCCCGAAGGTTTCATTCCGTTTGGATTCCGTTTGATATTCCTTTTCTGCGAAACACTAAAATAGGAAAAAAAACAATTTGCACTAGGCTTTTGATTAGTAGGTTAGTCCCAAAAATAATATAAAAAGGTAAATTAATGTCCATTAAACATCCAAAACAGATAATATAACAGCATGGAACAATCAAAAATTATAGATACGTTGGAGACGTATCAGGCCCTGTTTTGGCACCCTGTCGGAGGGGGAAATCATCACCGGAGGCCTTCTTCATCATCCCGGCAATCTCCATGACGAGGAGGGAGTAGTTCACCCTCGGGGCTGAGGGTATGTACCAGTTGCTATGTGTTTGATCTCTCTCTCTTTCTCTCTCTCTCTCTCTCTCTCTCTCTCTCTCTCTCGTGTTCTTCATTTGGCATGATGTTGATGTACCGCGAGCTTTGTTAATATAGTTTGATCATATGTTGTTTCTCCCTCTCTGTCTTGTTGTGATGAATTGAGTTTTTGCCATTGAGGTTTCACTCTTATCGGATTCAATACTTTTATGGATTTGTGAACACTTGATGTATGTCTTGCATATGGATACCCATGGTGACAATGGGGTGTTCTATTGATTCACTTGATGTATGTTTTGGCACTCAACTTGCGGATTCCCAAGGTGACATTGGGCTAATCTATTCATAGGGGTTGATGCACGTTTTCATGCTACTTTCTCTGATAGAAACCTTGGGGCAGTCTTTGAATTGCATTGTGTTGGATTGATTATTATGAATCTGAAGTTGTTCGATGCATATCGAATAATCAACTCACGGATACTTGTGGTGATATTGGAGTATCTATGTGACATTAGAGTTGCTTGATGTGTATCATAAGTGTTATTTTAGTAAGAACTCTAGGGCTGTTTGTGACACTTATAGGGATGGCTCAATAGATTGATCGGAAAAGATAACTTTCAGGTGGTTTTGTACCCTACAACAATTTCATCTTATGTTCTCCGCTAGATAAGAACTTTGGAGTGACTCTTTGTCGGACGTTGAGGGATTGTTATATGATTCAATTATGTTAGCACTATTGAGATATTGGACTAGTGAAAGTATGAACCCTAGGCCTTGTTTTCAAGCATTGCAATACCATTTGTGCTCACTTTTGTTACTTGCTACCTTGCAGTTTTTATATTTTCAGATTACAAAAAACTATATCAACTATCCATACTACACTTGTATCACCATCTCTTCGCCGAACTAGTGCACCTATACAATTTTCCATTGTATTGGGTGTGTTGGGGACACAAGAGATTTCTTGTATTTGATTGCAGGTTGTTTGAGATAGACTATCTTCATCCTAAGCCTCCCATGGATTGATAAACCTTAGGTCATCCACTTGAGGGAAAGTTGCCACTATCCTATAAAACTCTGCGCTTGGAGGCCCTACACGAGTCTACAAGAATAATTTGTGTAGTAGACATCATATATCCGATAGCGGCACAGTGCTTCCTTAGAGTTTTAGGTAATCTCTATTTTTCATGCTTTGAAAGGTTAGCACTAATAATAACGGGATATATTTTCTTTTCATCAATATAAGCACATTTCAACGTATCAGGTAATTTTTTAACTCAAACACCGGGTCACCCTTTGGTGGAGGAGGACCTCGAGGAGTTTCAGCGGGCAAATTATGTTTAAACATAGGTGCTTGATCAAAGAATATATTGTCTATCTTCTTTCATTCATTCATATGCATATGATTTTCATGGTCTAGCAAATATTGTTCTAACGGATCCGTAGGAGGTACGACAATAGAAGCAAGACCAATAATATCATCCTTACTAGACAATTCTTTTTCATAAGGTTGTCTATTAAATTTAGAGATATTGAACTCGTGAGATTTATCACCAAATTTAACTCTAACCTTTTCTTTGACACAATCAATTTCAGCATTAGGGACATTCAAGAATGGTCTACCAAATATAATGGGACAAAAAATATCTTGTTGAGAACCAAGTACTAAGAAATCAGTAGGGTACGTGATCTTACCATACAAGACTTAAACATCTCTAACAATATCAAGTGGCGAAATAGTATCTCTATTTGCTAGCTTAATAGTGACATCAAGATCTTCAATCTCAACAGGTGCAATATCCTTCATAATTTCTTGATATAGAGTGCAAGTAATAGCACTAACACTAGCACCCATGTCACATAAACCATGATAGCAATGATCTCCAATTTTAACAGAAGCAACAGGCATGCCCACTATGGGTTTATTCTTATCTAGCATATCTTGTTCATTTTTAACAGATTTGGCAATTCTAGCACAAAAGTAAATAACATGCCCATCAATATTATCGACCAAGAGATTTTTAACAATAGCAATAATAGGTTCAACTTTACTTGTCTAGAGTGTCTAAGTGTTCTAATATTACTTTAATTAACCAAATTTGTAGCTTTACCATGTTCCTTAATCCTAACAGGAAAAGGAGGTTTCTCAATATAAGCAGTAGGCACAACCGAGTTAACATTGTAAATGCTAGTTTCATCTTTAACTATAGTGGGTTCCTCAATCTTTTATTTAATAGGGGGGGTGATATTTAATTTAAACCACTTATCCTTAGGGATATCAACATGATTAGCAAATAATTCACAAAAGGAGGCTACTATCTCAGAGTCAAGTCCATATTTAGTGCTAAACTTGTGAAAAGCATCAGTATCCATAGAAGATTTAACACAATCAAACTCAATTTTTATACCTGACTCTTTACCTATGTGGATTACCCAACTTTTAGAATTGCATTGGATTCTTTCCAGAAGATCCCATCTGAATTCAATGGTTTTCTTCATAAAGGAACCAGTAGAAGAAGAATCGAGCATGGTTCGATCATCATGAGAAAGCCGAGCATAAAATTTTTGTAAGATAATTTCCCTTGAGAGCTCATGATTGGGGCATGTGTACATCAGGTAATTAAGCCTCCCCAAGCTTGAGAGAATCTTTCTCCTTCACGAGGCCAAAAATTATATATATAATTCCGATCATGATGAACTAGATGCATAGGATAAAACTTTTGATGAAATTCCAATTTCAATCGGTTCCAGTCCCACGTTCTAATATCATCACATAGCCTATACCATGTCAATGCCTTTCCCTCCAAAGATAAAGGGAAAAACTTATTCTTAACTCCATCTTCGGATAAACCATCAAGCTTAAATAATCCACAAACTTCATCCACATAGATTAAGTGCATATCGGGATGCACCGTTCCATCTCCTCCATAAGGATTAGCTAGCAGTTTCTCTATCATACCCGAAGGAATCTCATAATAAACATTTTTAGTAGGTGCAGTAGATTGAGGGGAAACTCTTTGTGCCTCTGGTCAGGGTGAAGATACCCCGAACAAACCCCTCAAAGGATTGTTTTCCATAGTATCAAGTGACAGTACATTTCAGCATGTAATATGAATGTCTCCTTGCCAAATTCCACTTACCAAAGACGCTTCACTCCCCGGCAACGGCACCAGAAAAGAGCTTGAGGTCTATGATAGGTATCCATCGTATCTACAATTTTTTATTATTCCATGCCAATATTATAAAACTTCCACATACTTTTGGCAGCAATTTATATGATTTATTGGACTAACATATTGATCCAGTGCCCAGTCCCAGTTCCTGTTTGTTGCATGTTTTTTTCCGCAGAATATCCATATCAAATGAAGTCCAAGTGCGATAAAACTTTATGGAGTGAACTTTTGGAAGAAGAATCAATGCAAGACGGTGCTTGAGGGGCCCACTAGGCACCAGGGCGCGACAGGGGGGGCCAGGCACGCCTTGATGGGTAGTGGGCACCTTGCAAGGTGGTTGTTGCCCTTCTTTCGCCGCAAGGAAAATAATTTATGGATCAAAATCCCCTCAAAATTTCATCCCAATCGGAGTTACGTATCTCCGGGATTTAAGAAACGGTGAAGGGCAAGAAAACATGAACGCGAAACAGAAGAGAGCAGAGAGAGAGAGAGAGAGAGAGAGAGAGAGAGAGAGAGAGAGATCCAATCTCGGAGGGGCTCCTGCCCCTCTGCCGCCATGGCGGCCATGGACTAGAGGGGGAACTCTCCTCCCATCTAGGGTGAGGCCAAGGAAGAAGAAGGAGGGGGCTCTCTCCCCCTCTATCTCGGTGGCTCCGTAACACGTCCGGGGCAATCATCGTGACAATGATCTACACCAACAACTTCGTCGCTGTCATCACCAACTCTCTCCCCCTCTATGTAGCGGTCTAACCTCTCTTCTACCCTTTGTGTTGTGGTTTTGTCATGGCAGATGCCCTAGTGAAAGGAATTGGGGGTGAGGCCATCGCTACAGTGATTAGCTTGTGGGGGTTGAGCGGGACGAGAGACACGAGTTTACCCAGTTTCATCCCCTCACGATGGAGGTAAAGGCCTACTCCTACTCTTGCTGCTATTTGCTTGAGTATCGATTACAAGGGAGCGGATTCGCTTGACCTAGCTATCGATTGATCGTAATTCGTCCTATTCTATGTGACAGACTCGCCTTTATATACAGGTTGAGGCCTCCGGCTTACAAGAGTCTGGGTCGGGTTATGACTCGTGACCCAGTCATACTCTAAATCACCTTGCTTTATAAGACAAGTCACCACATGGCGGCTTATGCCTCTGGTCCATCTTCTGGATCCGGGCCCTAAGTCGGCCCATCTTGTGACCCTCCCTTCTGGCCTTGTGCCTTAATCATCGCGGGCATATACAAAGCCTGGCTTGCTGAGCCAGCGGCCTAACCCGACCCTTTCAGGGAGGGTTATATCGTGGGGTTATATCCCCAACATTAGGCCCCAGATTGATTTGAACATGTTCATGTCAATCTTCAATCCCTCCGTCTGGCAAGTCTTATCTTTATCTTTTTTAATCTTAGACTTGAAAAGTCTTCATAACCTGCCATGGGAAAACATGATGTCACCTCCGTGATTTCTGGAAATCCTTCATGACATCATAACGGATCTTTGTATAAATCCATCATTTTGAAAACTGGGGCGTCTCTTTGTTGTAAGATTTATTGCGCCTCCTCGATCTTCACACCAGCCATTCTCTGTTCCATTATTTCCTTATAAATAGGCACGGGGTCCTTCTTTTTACCTTTTACCTCGTCCCTCCCACTTCTTCTTCTTCTTCTCCCTCGTGAAACCCTTCGTGACCAGAGCCATGATACATCTCCAACGTATCTATAATTTTTTATTGTTCCATGCTATTATATTATTTGTTTTGGATGTTTTATATGCATTAATATGCTATTTTATATTATTTTTGGCATTAACTTATTAACCTAGAGCCCAGTGCTAGTTTCTGTTTTTTCCTTGTTTTTGTTTTACAGAAAAGGAATATCAAACAGAGTCCAAACGGAATAAAACTTTCGCGGTGATTTTTCTTGGACCAGAAGAAACACGTAGGACTTGGAGAGGAAGGCAGAAGAGTCTCGAGGGCTCCACAAGCCCTCAGGGTGCACCCTAGGGGGGCCTGACTTGTGGGCCCCACGGGAGTCCTCCAACCCTAATTTTTGGCCTATAAATTCAAAATTATTCCCAAACCGCCAGAAGTGTCCACCAAAATACTTTTCTGCCGCTGATAACCCACAAGTATAGGTTACCGCAATAGTTTTCGAGGGTAGAGTATTCAACCCAAATTTATAGATTCGACATAAGGGGAGCCAAAGAATATGTGAAGGTATTAGCAGCTGAGTTGTCAATTCAACCACACCTGGAGATCAATTATCTACAGCAAAGTGATCAGTAGCAAAGTAGTATGATAGTTTTGATAATAGTAGCAGCAACAATGGTAACGGTAACAATGATAGAAGTAATTTGGTAGCAAGTGTAACAGCGACGATAATAGTAGTAACTTAGCAAGAACAATATAGGATAAATTCATAGGCATTGGATCGGTGACTTGTTGGATGATATTCATCATGAGACAGTTATAACCTAGGGCGATACGGCACTAGCTCCAGTTCATTGATATAATGTAGGCATGTATTCCATAAATAGTCATACATGCTTTATTAAAAGAACTTGCATGACATCTTTTTCCCTACCTCCCGTGGCAGGGGGGTCCATATTCGAAACTAAGGGATATTAAGGCCCCCTTTTAATAGAGAACTGGAACAAAGCACTAACACACGGTGAATACATGAACTCCTCAAACTATGGTGATCACGGGAAGAAGTCCCGGTTTTAATAGAGGCAACACCGACACTCCCAGACAATCCTTGGCAACATGGCCTCTAGTTCATAGGCCTAAATATAAAGGTGGCATGGGGATTATTAACCTGAACATCCAGAACAGATCCCTCCTTACCAAACATCTGTCTAAGTTTTATAACAAAGCAGATATTCCTTGGGCGTCTCTCATTTGGAACACCTATTATGATGGAGTTGTGCCCCATGGAACAGTGTTGTGTGGCTCCTTTTGGTGGAGGGATATCATCAAACTTAATGAAGCTTTCAGGCTACATTGTGAGGTTACTATAAACATGGGGGACTCTGTTCTTTTCTGGTTTGATGCTTGGATTTTGTTAGGATCTTCTTTTCCTCTCAGGGAGAGTTTTCCCAGGCTCTTCTCTTTTGCTATTGATGATAAGGTCTCTGTAAGAGATGTTCTCAACACTCTTGATATGTCTGAGCTATTTCATCTACCCTTATCACCAGAAGCAATGGAGGAAATGATCACTGTTTAGAATGGCCTGCTTGACTTGAATATGGATGACAATATCAATGACTCTTGGTCATGGACCCGAGGCAAAGGAAAATTTTCTGCCAAGAGCTACTATGCAACGATGCATGCCCACCTTCCTACTGATATGCCGGCCAAATGGATTTGGGAAAGTAGATCAACAAAGAAAATCAAGGTTTTCGCGTGGTTAATGCTTAATGATAGGCTCAACACCAGAGATTTGCTGGTTAGGAGGCATTGGAGATCGCCTCGATCTAGAGGACAACACTTGCCCCTTATGTCATGCTCAAGCACGTGAGGACATAGATCATCTATTTTTCACCTGTCAATTCAGCTCAAGGGTTTGGAATTATTTGCAAATTCAGTGGCTAGCTGGTTTGTCTCCTTCAGAGTGCCTGATTGCTGCTAGTAAGAGCTTTGGCTAACCTTTCTTCAAAGAGGTTGTTTATCTCGCTACTTGGAATGTCTGGTTATTGAGGAATGGAAGAATCTTCAGAAATGAGAGGCCTACCTTTGCAACATGGAGGAGGAATTTCATCCATGACATTACCCTGCTATCCCACAGATTCAAGCCTAGTTTAAAGCCTTTGTTGTTGGTTTGGATTAATTCTTTGCCCTAGATGGCTCCTTGTAATTATGTAATCCAGCATGTAATTATGCACATAGGACCATAGGTGAGTAGTCTAACTTTACTTACCAGAACCTTTTGTATTCTGTGGGTTGAGTTTAATAAAATACTGTGGGGCTGTTGCCTCACAGTTCCCAGTCAAAAAAGTCCCTATTATTGTCACTCTGGGGTTACCGGATCATAACACGTAGTAGGTGACTATAACTTGCAAGATCGGATCTAGAACATGGATATAATGATGATAACATAAATGGTTCAGATCTGAAATCATGGCACTCGGCCCAAAGTGACAAGCATTAAGCATGGCAAAGTCATAGCAACATCAATCTAAGTACATAGTGGATACTAGGGATCAAGCCCTAACGAAACTAACTCGATTACATGATGAATCTCATCTAACTCCTCACCGACCAATGAGCCTACGAAGGAATTACTCACTCCCAGTGGGGAGCATCATGGAATTGGCGATGGAGAAGGGTTGGTGATGATGAAGAACAAAGATCCCCCTCTCCGGAGCCCCAAACGGAGTCCAGATCTGCCCTCCCGAGGAAGAACAGGGCTTGGCGGCAGCTTCGTCTCTTGGATCGCGATAATTCTTTCTCCCTCATTTTTTTTCTTTGAAAATAGGATTTTATAGCATTGTTTTCAGGGTCTACGGGGCCACCAGGTGGGGACAACCCATCTGGGCGCGCCAGGAGAGGGGGCGCGCTGTGGTGGGTTGTGCCCACCCAGGTGCCCCTCTCCAGTGGATCTTGGCTCTAGAAATTCTTATTTATTGTATAAAAAATCCTCGCAAAGTTTCGTTCCATTCTGAGAAATTTTATTTCTGCACAAAAACAACACCATGGTAGTTCTGCTGAAGACACCGTCAGTCCGGGGTTAGTTTCATTCAAATCATGCAAATTAGAGTCCAAAACAAGAGGAAAAGCGTTAGGAAAATTAGATACGTTGGAGACGTACCAACTCCCCCAAGCTTAAACCTTTGCCTATCCTCAAACAATTCAGTTGATAAACTGAAAGTGAAAAAGAAAAACTTTTACAAACTCTTTTGCTCTTGTTTGCATAAATAAGCTTAAACAACACCCAGGTTTTCAGCCAACATTATAACTAACCATGCCGACAATAACTCTTAAAGATTATATTAACTCATATCAATGACATAATCAGCTAGCGAGCAATAATAAGACATCTTGAACGGTAACATGTTGTCAAAACAACCATGATATGATATGGTAATAGTGGTATCTCGCTAGCCCTTTCTGAGATCGCAAAACATAAATGCAGAGCACCTCCAAAGTCTACGCAACGACTAAACATTGTAATTCATGGTAGAAAAGATCCAGTCATGATGCACCCAACATTAGCTACACACAATGCATAAGTCATGACAGCTGTGCTCTCCCAGTTTCTAGCGCTTGTTTTAGAACGTGATGACACAACATAAAAGTAAATAGATAGTCCCTTCGCAGAGGGAAGCAGTGATTTGCAGAGGTGCCAGATCTCAAGTTTTTAAAGCAGAGATAAATGATATTTTGAGACAAGCAGCCTTTTCATTTACTTCACGACTATCAGTTATCAATATCTCCCATGCTAAACAGGCTAGTGGCGGTTCCCAAGCGATAAAAGTAAAGGTTTTGACTCCATTGGGAGTTTTTGTTTGATTATTCAAGTGATTAACTCTTTTTGTATTTTGCTGTTTGGGACTGGGCATCCCTATTACCGCCCTTTTCTCGTGCGATGGCGAGTGAATAAACACTCGACCTGAGAATAACCCGCTTAGCATGGAAGATACCGACTACCTCCTGTTGTTCCATGAACGATCCATGCAAACAAAACGGATATTTTTTAGAAGTTTTTAGAGGTGGCACATGCAAATTTACTTAGGGTGGCAGGGTAATACCGCATATAGGTAGATATGGTGGACTCATCTGTAATAACTTTGCTTTCATGTTTTTTGATGTACAAGCAGAATCCCCACTTAGTACAAGTGAAGGCTAGCAATTAGATTGAGAAGCAGCCAGCTAGAGAGCAACAATGATCATGATCATGCATTATGCGTAAGTAACATTGGACATTAGCATGAGTAGGATATGAACACCATGAACATAAATATCATAGAGGCTATGTTGGTTTTAATTCAACTACATGCATGAACATGTGCCAAGTCAAGCCACTCGAACATTCAGAGGAGGATACCATATCATCATACTACATCACAATCATTTTAACGCAATGTTGATATCCAAGATAAATCATTATTTACTCCCAGCTACTTATGCATGGCATGAGAAACTATAATCTCTAATTGTCATTGCAAACATGTTTAATCGTAATGGGCCGAATCATGGATACTAGGTTAAACATATATACACAAACAGAACAAGTCAAGTTCATACCAGTTTCTCTCTGCCACGGCCAGTTCATCGAATATCATCATTATTGACTTTCACTTGCATGACCGAACGATCTGAAACTAATAATAGTGCAAGAGTGCCATGGACTAAGATGGAATCTGCAAACATTTTATTCAACAGGAGAAGACAAGGTAAAATGGGCTCTTTATTAGATCAACAGTTATTCATAGGAGAGCCACTCAACATTTCCATCGTGGTATTCTCCTCGGTACAACTCGAATAAAAGAAAAGAAATTCAGAGAAACACATTGAAATATTTTTGGAGTTTTTGGTTTTCTTGAACAAGGAAATAAAAGGGAAAAGCGAAAACGAGAAAAACTATTTAAACGGGAAAGCACCCAACAAGCAAAAGAAGAACAAGGAAATCATTTTGGGTTTTCTTTTTAATGATACAACTAAGCATGCATGGAAAATAAACTAACTACAACTAATTATTTCTGGTTTTTCTAAAGTTTTTCAAACACATAAGAAGAAAGCAAGAAAAATAAAATTTAAACATGGATGATACAATGAAAAAGTGTGAGCACCGGCAAGATGAATGAGTGAACATGAATGTAATGTCGGTGAGAAACATGTACTCCCCCAAGCTTAGGCTCTTGGCCTAACTTGGTAGTAGATCAGAAGTTTGGATGGTAGTAGGGGTACTGAGGAGCGGGCATCCACTGATCCCACTGCGGGGGCTCCTCCTGTGTTGCCTCCGCAGCAGCCTGAGCATTCCGGTGGGCGATGACCTCCACAGGCATGATCTTACACTACAAAAAAAGACACATACGTGACATTTTGGGCCGAACGATTTTTTTTCTGTCATACATATGACACTTCTATGACGATAATTGTGACAAAACCCTGTATCATCATAGATGTGGTGGGCTCCTACTTCTATGACAAAAAATCATGACAGAAAATGGACTTTTCGTCCTGGGCGGGTCGGAGACGCAGCTGCATGACATTCTTTGGGCCATCCATGAAGAAAAAAACCATGGTAGAAGCGAGGGCGAGGAAAATTTCGGGGAGTTCCCGGTTACGGTGGGAGGTCAGGGGCCGAGCGATGCACATTTCTCTCGTACACGTACGCGCGTGTGTGCGAGGCGTTGGCTCTAACTGAACCCGAGCGAGGCGTTGGGCTCTAACTGAACCAGAGCGATTGCACTGCAGGCTACGCGTTACTGAACCCGAGCGATTGCACTGTAGGCTACGCGTTACTGATCCCGAGCGATCGACCGATGGCTGTTAACTGAACCCGATCGAGCGATTCCTTCGCTACTGCTGCTAACTGAAGCTGATCGATGCTGCCTCTGGGATGAACAGTGAGCGTTGCGGGGGGGGTGATGAACAGTGAGCGGTGGCGTTGCCTCTGGATGAACAGGACCCCGTGGTGTGGTGGAGGGCTGGATGAACAGTAGACGATGGAGGGGTGCCCGTGGAGGGGTGGTTGAACAGGACCCCGTGGTGTGGAGGGCAGGATGAACAGTAGACGGTGGAGGGGTGGTTGAACAGTAGCCGGTGGAGTAGCGCGCGGTGGAGGCTGGATGAACAGGAGCCTGTGGAGGCTGGAGGAGGTCGACGGTAGCCCGTGGAGGCGGGAGGAGGTCGACGGTGGAGATGAACAGTATCCCGTGGAGTCCCGTTTTGCGGTACGCCACACCCCTCCCGATGAACATGACCCCCGTTTCAACCGTAGGAGGTCCGTTTCATCCGTTTTGTGGTACACCACACCCCTCCCGATCAACAGGACCCCCGTTTCGACCGTAGGAGGTCCGTTTCATCCGTTTTGCGGTACGCCACACCCCTCCCGGTCAACAGGACCCCCGTTTCGACCGTAGGAGGTACGTTTCCTCCGTTTTGTGGTACGCCAGGCCTCGTTTCCATCGCCTGTTCCGTCCAAGCCCTCCCGATGAACACAACCACGCATTCCGTTCCGACCCAGCCGGTTGGTTCCCACGCGTTCCGTTGCCTCCTGATGAACACGACGCATTCCGTTGCCTCCCCATGAACACGACGGCGACGTTGTTTCTCTGTTCCAACCCAACCATGTAGACGAGCCTTGGCCGTACGTATGCACGAGTAGGCATTCGAGACCCCGTCCGTATGTACACATACGTGGCCATATTTTCTTTCTTGCACCCTGGCCGCTGTACGTACGTGTACATGCCACGTGCGAGCCTCTACTACGACGCGTACGCGCCTCTACTATGACACGTGCGCGCCTCTACATCCACCAGTATATATGTACATACACGTTCGCGACCAGAATGACAACGCTACGTACGCTTCGACCAGGTGGGTCCCGACTGTCAGGCACTTCCTTGCCTCGGAAGATGTAGCTGGTGGGTCCCAGCAGACAGGGGGGTGAATCGTTTTTTTTTGCCCAGACGCACTTCCTTGCGTGCGAAGATGTAGCTGGTGGGTCCCAGCAGTCAGGGGGAAACGTTTTTTTTTTCACGAAATGCAGTGGCCCGTCCGGTGGGTCCCAGCTGTCAGGTGGAGGAATAATTATTTTGCGCGTAATAAGGAGGCACTTCCTTGCTGCGGCCGTGGACCCAGCTGTCAGCCTCTCCACGTACAGTCCATGTCCGATGGAAGCCATTCCTTGACCACGTTGACCACGCTGCGCCGAGAGCACCAGAGCGGTGGACGATGGCAAGGCCTAGGACGGGGACAACGCGGAGGCGGGGAAGACGGGGTAGTGGATGCCCATGCGTAGAGGAGTATGAGGGTTCACTTGTTCGGCTGCGGTGTGAGGCTGCAGTGGCCGCAGAATAACAGGGGGTGTGGGTGCGTAGAGGGATGGCCTGGCTAGCGGTGGGAGTAGTAGGGGGCGGTGAGGCCTCCGCGGCATAACAGCCGGCCACGGGCAGCAGGAGCAGGCGACACGACCGGCGCTGCTTTGGGCGGCTAGAGCAAGAAGACCAGAGGTTGAAGAAGCGCTATGGCCGTTTGATGGACATCATACGGTCACTGGAGCTAGAATCGTTCATATATTGACTAAAGTTGACAAAGGCCTCCGTCCCAGTCAACTTAGTAGGCCCACAAGTCAACCTCCCACCAAGGTGGGTCCCAGCTAGCAGGGGGTATTCATTTTTTGTGTGTAATAAGGAGGCACTTCTGGTGTGTCCGAGCTGACAGCGGGGGGAACGGTTTTTTTCGCGAAATACGGTGGCCCGTCCTGTGGGTCCCAGCAGTCAGGGGGAAACGTTTTTTTCACGAAATACTGGTGGCCCGTCCGGTGGGTCCTTGCTATCAGGTGGAGGAATAATTATTTTCCGCGTAATAAGGAGGCACTTCCTTGCGGTTGCCGTGGACCCAGCTGTCAGCCTCTCCATGTACAGTACTCTTCCGATGGAAGTCCGTCATTGACCACATTGACCACGTCGTGCTGAGAGCACCACGGTGGTGGACGATGGCGAGGCCTTGGAAGGGGACGACGCGGAGCCGAGGAAGACGCGGCAGCGGAAGCCCGTGCGGAAAGGAGTACGAGGGTTCACCGGTTCAGCTGCGGTGTGAGGCTGCCGTCGCCGCAGAATAACAGGGGGTGTGGGTGAGTAGAGGGATGCCCTGGCCAGCGGTGGGAGTAGTAGGGGGTGCTAAGGCCTGCGCGGCAGCACAGCCGGCCACAGGAGGCGGGGTAGGCGGTCCCGCCGGCGCTGCTTTGGCGGTTGGAGCAAGAAGATCAGAGATTGAAGAAACATGACAGCCGTTGGATTGACATCCAACGGTTGTGTCTGCTAGAATCATTTGTTGACGTATATAATAACTAAAAAAATCTTGCATACGTGTCAACTAAACAGGCCCACAAGTCGGACCACTGCCTCTTTTTTTAATAATTTATATATAGCTCATGGCAACTTCTTATGCAATTTATTGCAGTCGTTTTTTTGGTTGGCCAGGGCCAATTTCGCATATTTCTGTGGGTTCCAAACTATTTTTAATACCGAAATGTCGAGCCAGATTTAAAGTACTTTGAAGATATATTTAAATTAGGTTAATACCCAGTGAAATAGGAATCTAAAAATGTGAAAAAATTCAGAAATTATAAAGTAATTGCCAATTTGTCATCTGTTTTTATATTTACAACCCATTTCATATTACTTTCAAGATTTGCAGGCGTCTTGAAAGAGTTGCAGCCCATCAGGGCGTAGAAAAATAAGTAGGCCTGGATTGGGTATTCTTCAGAAAAAATAAACTAGGCTCATTTTCACAAAGAAAAAATAGCTGGGCTGGTCACATGGTGAACATAAAATATAAGCCTGGACTAGACGGGCCACAGCCCAGTTCAAACCCTGCTCCATCTCAACAATACCAAACAAAAAAATACTTCTTGAGTAGTTACGTCCCAGGTGTCAGCCGATCTTGTGTTATTCTCTTGTCTATTGACTATATACGCTCACAATGTCGTGGGTCCCAGATGTCAGGAAAACACTAGGAGGAAGCATTTTATTTTTCCATACGCTGACGTGGTGGGCCCCTACTGTCATCCTCTCCACGTACTTCTGTCGATTCCTGTTGTTTGTTGACCATGTTGACATCGCAAGAGGGCGGCGCTGCAGCGTGCGCACCAAAGCGCATGGAGGACGTCGGCGTTAACGATTTAGGAGACGGTGGGGCGGCGATGTGTGCGCTGAGGCGCAGCCAGCCGTGGGAGGCGGAAGCAGGCGGCCCCGCCGGCGCTGGTTTGGTTTTGGCGGCTGGAGGAAGACAGGACTAAAGAAACATGACAGACTGTAAAAGCAGCAGGAGTACTTAACAACCTTAACTGAAACCAGCAGGGGCACTTAACAACCAAAGCTGAAAGCAGTATGAGTACTTATACAGGTTCAACCGTACAAAGCACGCCTCGAACAGTGCTACTTTGCCTATAGTTAACCAAGGGTGAGGCTGCCAAGCCCTAGGACAAGGCCCAGGCGCCACCCCGCGCATCCACAACCTTCTAAAAGCGGCTTCATCTCGCAACGTGGTCAATAAACAGGATATTCGCTTTACAGCCATGGAAAAGCATGAACATAATCTTCTGTCCTATTCTCCAAGATGGACCGGCCTTCATTATTTGAGACCACCCATGAATAAGTATCTTTGCACCTCCAAGGGGAATTGAGTAGGTCGACGTAAACATCATGTTGTGACCAAGCGCAAGTCTGACCCGACCATGGTCAGGCATCTGTATAGGAACAATAGAACTCGGCAGTTCCTGTTTCAAGAAGATCACAGTTGTAAAACTGTGTATAAGAAATAGTTTATGAACAACATATATAACAGAAAACAGCTCGTACCATAAGTTTCTCGACACAGTTGGACCTGTTCAATGAGTGCAACAGTGGCACACATATCCCACGTGGCCTTCCACCATTGAAACGCCCCACAAGGACCTCAAGACGATCGATAAAGTGTAGGAACTTGTGGATGTCGACCCAGTCAACTTCAGTGCCATTAGTAACAGCCAAGTTATTACAGAGTAACAAACAAACAGACTGCTTAACTCTGAAAAACCTACACGTGCCACCAATTATAAGAAACTATTAGTTAGAAGTAGCATCTTCGTGAGAGATTCGTTGCTACTTGTAAAGTTAAATTGTGATTTGTTAGACAGAATAGGTGGATTAAGAAGTAATCGAGGCAACAAGCAAGAACCAGATACAAAACTAACATGGATGAAAAATTGGAATGACGTCGGGGTGGAAGACCGCAGTGAAGATGAGACCAGGTTCTGCTATTTCCTTCAACATTCGTGCGCCAACTTTCAGTCCGTAACACTTGAGAAAGTTTATCCAAGTTCGGCCATAAAAAAGCAGCGACCTTCTTGGTTCATGAACCCAACTTGGAACTTATATCCATGGCTTGTCTTCACTGTGACCATTAAACTAGTGTATTCAGTTATGGCAAGGCCAAGCATCTTGAGTACATGTGTTCTGGTAGAGCAAATAATACACTGCAGGAAAAACAATATGAGAACACAACATGTTCAAAAAAAAACCCATCCTCCCGGATAGAAAAGAGCATTCTAGGAACATACTGTGCGCATTTCAAAATGCTGTGTTAGGATGATAAGGAACAAGTGTGGCGTCTCACCGAGGGCGCAGAAACCTATAGGGTACTCGCACTTTGGGCACTGCAAATGAAACACACTAGATTCAGCAGGAAGAAAAATGCATCAATGGCGGCGGCTGCCATCCTAGCATTACCTGCGACCAAGGGACTTGGATTTATCGGGGATGGATGAAGAATTTGTACCTGGTTCTCCATGAGAAAACCCTATGCAATCGCCGAGAGGGGGTTTTCTTTGAACAAGCAGACGAGGGAGAAGGGGATTCAAGCCCAGTGAAATATTGCCGCTTTATCCGTCCAGCTTACTGCTAAAGCTAGAAATGGGGGGTTGTGATTTGACGGCTCATTGGGCATTACTGCGGCGCTATGACCGGGGTGTGTCTACCGTGAAGTTGTGCACTCTAATTTGTGCATATGGCACATGGACCCCGTTGCCGGTTGCCCCACATATCAACGAAAGGAAGTAGAAAGACAGGAGTAACTAGTTACACATAAATATATTTTTTAACAGAGAGATACTCCCTCTGTAAAGAAATATACAAATGTTTTATATCACAGGCTCACCTTGCTGAGAAATATACTCCCTCTGCAACGCACGGGCATTATGGGGGTTGAGCTTTTTTTATGGGGGTTCAGTTGAGATTATAATACTCAGATAGGCTCACGGTTCTGGACTTTGGGCCGCAGGCCGACCCTGCATGTTTGGGGGCCCATGTGTTGGAATAAAGCACGACAGCTGTTGGAATGAAATCGAACGACAGTTCCTAACCAGCAATCAGAGTTGCAATTCTATCAACGATATACCATGTGATAAATAATACTGTCGTACTACTTATACACACAGGACACTTGTTTCACCATGCCAAATTATTACATCAAAATCTCTCGGAGGATAGATTAGTTCGGCAATTGCGTGCTGCTACTGAAGAATTTCAAAGTTGATTTGGACCAGCTCTCCTTGCCAAGAAAGTTCGATTTTGACATCATCCCCTACCACAAGATATGATTTAGATTTGAACCTTGACCATCCTTTAACATCAATCATCATGCGACCATCCTTTGTACTTACGGTATATTGAGCAGGTTCATTCACACCAAGGTTGCGCATGGTAAGAGAAACTTGGCCGTGGTCGCCCGGATTGTTGAACGACTCCCTCTTTGCTTTAGGAATTCTCCGTTTGCAAACAAGAAGACATACCCAAACAGTTAGATCAACACAGTGAATCATGTGAAACAACATGGAAAGAAAAAAGAACGAAGCACTTGGGCGGCCAATGCTTACCAAGAAGGTGGACATGTCGGTTTTTGTAAGGACTTTGGTATATGAAGTGCGAACTGCAGCCCAGTCTATTGCCGGTGCAACTGCACGGGCCGGAGCAGATGCAAGTGCAAGTGTTGGTGCAGGTGCCGAAGCCGCTGCTGCTGCCGGAGATGGTGCTCCTTGTAGAGCTGGTGCCGGAGTCGGAGCAGGTGCCGGTGTCAATGCCCGATCCTCTGGTAGATCAGACTGATCCGCTGACGCGGTCGGTGCCCAATCCTCAGCTGGATCAGACTGAGCTGCTGCCGCTGTCAGTGCTAGAGCAACTGCCGGTGCTCGATCTGTGTGAGACAGCAGCGATCATGTCTGGTCTGCTATGATCAGCTTTCTAACATGACTAGGATCCGTGACCGTGATCCAGTCTTTTTCTTCATTTCTTTTAAACGCGAGAAGGACTATTTGTGGCAGTTTTGTTAAACCAAACTGCAGTTCATCATAGGGATTCAACTTGTACTCAGACAACAGACTGATCCAATTTTTTCCAGTAATATAAGTGATGGACAGTGCCTTCGTTACTGACACGACATAAGAAGTGAGACCTGCAAAAATAGCCATCGTAGAGCAAACCAAATGGTTTATTCTATGATGAATGTCACATGGCAAAACCTGCATTGTAAAATTGTAGGAAAAGAAAGAAAACATGACATCAAATCAATAAGATTTAGACAATAAATCAATAAGATTTACTTGATGTGACACGAGTGAATCCTTACCAGGAAATCACTATGTTGAAGTACTAAACAGAAGATTGATCGTCCAACTACGCGTGGCATGCAGGGGCCCTGCCTACTCCCACAAGCAGGACAGTCCAAAGGTCGTGACAAATCATATGGACCGAACATCCATGGGACTGGAAATCCTGGTGGGTGCGATAAACCCTGTAATGCATACAGATATTGGAGTGTAACCATAATTGATAAACCGTCCTCACAAAAAATATGATCTGGATACTTCAAAATATACAGACTGAATTGAGTGGACATACATTAACATAGACCGTTCTCAGGACTGACCACACACCAAAAGCGGCAGTACTAATAAACAATACAGGGTTCACAAACACAAATCAAGTACTGAACAATAGTACTTACTACAGACAAGCAAAGTTGCACTAACTAACTATGCAGACTATTTCTTGCCACCGACCTACGGGATGAACCCCGCATAACTGACTAGGCCATGGACTTCGTGTGAGATGTCTACATGCACCATCACCATCTTGTCAACCTTGGAGAAGCTAACAGAGTGGTCTTTCCACTCATAAACATGATGATGAAGACAAGCCGCATCAGATTTGTTGGGAAGCTTTACAAGAACCACAACCTTCATAATCGAAGCACGGCCAGGAAATTGTTGTGGTCAAGTACAGCCTTGAGAACACGTCTGACAACAATGCTACAGGAAAACACTAGTTCAGGACACGTGGCGACAAGGACACAGCAACTGGATAGTTCAGCAGTAGAACTCATCATCAGGTCTTCCAATTCACCCGGCATGACTTTGAGAACTTCATCTCCACCGCGGACCTAGTTCTAATTCAAACAGAAACCATATTCAATTACTACCTCCGTTCAGAAATATAAGATGATTTCGATATTATACTCCATATATGACTACATATATGCATAGAAATGAGTGAACAAAGACACTAGAACATGTATTAAGTCACATTTTAGTATTAGATACATCTGTATCTAGACAAATCTAAGACAAGAAATTTGGGACAGAGGGAGTAGCTGAAAGTAATCTATAAGAAATCAGTGTCAACCTCTCGCATGTTTTGGTCAAAAGAGGAATTTAGAACCGTCATTTGGCGCACTAAAATCACATGCAAGATCACCCAAAAAGTTGTACTACTAGTACTAGTACTGCGTGTTAGATGAAAAAACATGATCAAGATCGAGAAAAAGATCGTCAACAAGAGACATTACCTGGACTTGCTTAACGAGGGATCCCGGAGAGGGGGGCTTGGACAGGGCGATGGCTTTGAGCTTGTTTGCGGTAGTCTCGGCGGGGTGCTTGTGCTTCTTCGTACCATGAGCCTCGACGGTTTTGGCCAGAGCCATAGACATCACGTCGGCCGGTGCTCCGGCGTCCATCCAAGAGAGGAAGCTGAGAGAGAAGAGTGAAAGGAGGAACGAGATGAGGGAGAAGCGAAGCGAGTGGGGGTTTTCTTCAAGAGAGGAATCTGAGAGAGAAGAGTGAAATGATGGTTGCTTCGTCCGTCCAACTTACTGCTGGAAAGGAGGGGGTTTTGTGATTTGACAGCTCATTGGGCATTACTGCGGCGGTTCGATCGGGGTAGTCTACCGTCACTCTACTACGGAGTAATTTAGTGCATGGCTGGTAGACCCAGGTGCTAGCTGTCCCACACATCAGGAAAGTGAGTAATTTAGTGCATGGCTGGAGGAGGATCCGCACGGTAGAGCGTGTCCACTATTTTTCTGAAGGAAAAAATGATTATAGCAAGTGTTTCCACTCTTACGACGGAGGAGTGCGAAACACGGCAGCCACTTGAACATACACAGTGCTCCTATTACTAGGCATGTGAAGTGGTTCATACGTCAGTACTACACAATCTTGTTGCTAGTGTAGTAAGATATGACGATAACAAATGATGTTGTGCGCATGTCAACTACTCCTATATGTAACATAGTACCGCTTTTTCGACTGTCCGGTCAAGAATGAACGGTGAGATCAATGTTAACAAAACTAGGTCCACAGCGCACGGAGAGTATGGTGCTACAGTACTCCACGAAACATGAACCATATGAAGCATGAATAGTGTTAGGCAGGGTGTATGAAGGGCGCACGGGATGGGAGCAAAAGTTCCCTTCTCGACCCACTTTTGGGTGTTTGGCAGAGTGCATGAAGGGTGCATGAGTCCACACTAGTAGGTTGACACAAAATACACGAAGAGGAAACAACTATATTGAGATGAGAATGCAACCAAACACATCCACACGCTTTGTGCTACAGTGACTGATCTGCACCGTCTGAGTTTGATCCAACGTTCATGTTGCACCGAGACATGGACATGCCCATGTAGAGGGCACCTAAACACCACTGAGGCGCACGACGTTGGTGATGCAGGGTGCAACCGCCCGCTCCCGGTCGACGGGAGCTAGTGTCAGGCGCCTCACCTCAGACTCCGTGATCTGATGCGCCGCCATGGCACCAAGTAGAAGCAATGGGGAGAGGAAGCAAAGGGGGCGAAACGGCTGAAAGGCAATGCAATCTATGGGAAGGCGGAGGGAGCGGGGAATCTTTTGGTTTTCACCACGGTAAAACACCACTCGACGACTTCTCACATCAGGGAGCAGTGGGTTTTTACAGGCGGAGTCATCATGACTAATTGCTGCTGCGCCTGCTCCCGTCAATCAAAAAATTAAAAATCCTGCCGCGCCTGCTCCCGTCAATCAAAAAATTAAAAATCCTGCCGCACCCAAACACCAGAGCAACGCCGCGGTGGATATTTAAATTTACCTGCCGGCAAGTAGATAAAAAAGGGGTGAAAAAACAAATGTGGCGGTGGCCTAGCTAATCGGTCGAACTAGCCCAACTAGCTAGCCACCGTGCTTCACTGATGTACTTGGCGGGAAAGGTGGTCTTTCGTGATTTGACGACTCATTTACTTGCTTCAGCGCTACGACCGAGGAGGACCCAGAAAATGCACAGTAGGGCATCCCATGTCAGGAAGAATATATGCGTGCACGACCTGGGAGGACCCCGAAACCGCGCGGTAGGGTGTGCCACGTCTCGGCACGGAGGAAAAATGTGCGTGTAAAAATATATTGTATCAGATGTAGTACCTATGGTTCGACCTCGAGACCCAGCTAGTCGGTCGAAAACACCCCACTAGCCACACAGCTTCATCATGCAAACGTGGTACGGAGGATAGATGTGGTTAGCTCCGTCTCGACCAGCCACAAAGTCTCTTGTTCTAGGCGATTCTTCTATTTTCCAAGCTTTTTTTAGTTGTAATAACACCACGGCAAGCTAGCGCCTCTCTTCGTGTGTGCCCGTGCAAAGGTTAGACGATGGAGAGAAGAGAGATTGAGATCGCAGACCTGGGACCCACCAGTAAGTGAGACAACGGTCATGCACGTGTTGACGAGGCACTCCCTCTACTCTACTCAATGCAAGTACTTTATAAAATCAAGTTATGGGACAAAGCCAACAACCGTTCATTTTTTCAGGCTATCGACTTACGCTTTGTAGTCCAGGTTGCCAGTTCGAATCTCGTCTTTCAGATTTGTTAGTTTTAGGTCCACATTTGATTAATGACAAGTGGGACCCCCATGTGTTGTTCCGATATTTCAGTGTATGATGGTTTTTTTGAACAAACACTTTGCGCGGTTAGACAAGTAACGACACGCGTTACATGTTTTTTGCAAGTTTACGAACAAAAATGATAGCGGCATAGAATATCACATCCACCCCGCAGCTTAGATACTATGGTGATACGAGTTTTTACACCGTTGTAAGTGAGATCTAATGGCTTGGGAGTAGTCTTTGTAATTATGCGCAATTTCCAAACTCTCCAAAGGTTTTTTTGCAAATAAAACATTCAGGCCTCGTGTGTGCCACTGCATCTTCGATCCAATGGCTCCCCCGTGCTCATATTAGGTGCTCCCCGTAGCTTAATTACCCGCTACGATGATATGAGCATCTAGGTCGTATGATCAGTGATCAGATGGCACATACGTAGTACTTGTACTTTCTGCGCATTTCCCAAACTCTATCAGCCGTATATTGCAAAAACATTCAAACCTCCTACTGTGGGCCGTTAGATCTCAGTGAACTCGTATCACCATAGAATCTACGGTGCGGGAGCACCTCATACTCTCCCGTGCGAGAAAACATAAGGTACTATCGCAACTTGGATGCTACGGTGATACGAGCTTGGAGGTCGTTTGATTTGAGATCCAATGGCATCTGAGCAGTCTTTGTGCTTGTAAGCAGTGGTCAAATTCTTTTGGGGCTTTTCTGCAAAAAAACCATTCGAACCACCGAGGTGTTGGGTCACAAATCCAACGCCTCCGAAGAGCTTGTATCACCAAAGCATCTAAGGTGTGTTAGCACATGATATTCTTACATACAGGAGAATATGATGTCCTATTTCATCTTAGATGCTACGGTGATATGAGCTTCGAGGTCGTTGGATATGGGATCAAAGGGCATCTAAGTAGTTTTTGTACAAATTGTGTGCAATTCTCAAACTCATCAAGGTTTCCTGCAAAAATATTAAGACACATCATGTGAGCTGCTATATCTCAGATCTACAAGCTCCAAGCAACTCGTATCGGCATATAGCATCTAAGGTATGGGGGCACATGATATTCTCCCGGGGAGGAGGGGTGGGGGTGCACAACCAATCGATGGTTGGGAGGGTGGGGACAAATATAATATAAACAACCCTAAACAGAGATCCACAATTTTATCTAAGGTCGAGGGGTTGACCCCCGACAATCATACCTCCGCCTAAACACAACATTTGCATGTACTGTAGTACTAGACTTAATATTCATGTTTCAGTTTCATGTTCATTTTAAATATTGAACTGAGGACCATGGATGTCTTACATTTTACTCCATTCATTCCTAAATATTCGTCTTTTTAGAGGCTTCAAATGGACTGGCACATACGGATGTATATAGACATATTTTAGAGTCTAGATTCACTCATTTTGCTCCGTATGTAGTCACTTGTTGAACTCTCTAAAAGACTAATATTTAGGAATAGAAGGAGTATTTTTGAGTTCATGTCATACATGCATGGTTTGGAAAAATAGATGCACTATACTTATTGGATTGTTGTTGTGTTCGTGCGTGTGTGTCTCTATGTGTGTGTGTGTGTGGTCATATGCTTGATACATACAAAGTTTTCTCACCTCCATATTGTTCATCTTTTAAATTTGAATTTGCATTGAAAAACTTACTAGAGATACCATGAAATGTGAAATCCATGTTGAGATCACTATATCACAAACTCACTCTAATTCAACAACTCGTCATAAATTAGTTACCACGTTGAGATTAGTATTTGCAAGGAAAATACGGGTATTGTAATACACATAGATTCGTTCGGCAATTTAAAAGGTTCCTTTCGTATTCTCGAATGGTAGGACCCAACGGCGTACCAGCCAGACCTTGGCTCGTGTTGATCCTAAAAAAACTGGGCTCGTGTCCTTCGGTGGACTGCGTGGTACACACATTAGGCAACCCCAACCAGTCGAGCCTCAGCGTTTCAAGTCGAAATATCTGGTGGCTAGAATTCCATCCCTAGGAAATTCCCCTCATGTCCCCGGTCCATAATGACTACCGATGAACAACGGAGGGATGCTTTAGTAACTAGACAACGTTACCTACCGTGCCGAGCACGGTTCGATTCCCTCGATCGCCGCTCATCAAGGTCACCCGTCAACTACATTGCCTACTACTACTACTACTACTACTACTACTACTACTACTACTACTACTACTACTACTACTACTACTACTACTACTACTACTACTACTACACCAGGATGAGCACAGAATTGAGCCCGTTTGTTCGTGCCTAGTACTTGAGTTAATATATCAGGCAATGCACAGGTACGGAGGGATTATCCTTTTACTCTACATATATAACTTGTCTGAAGTCTAACTAAGCAAAATGTTTGACCAAATCCTTTCTTAAGAAATACAACAGGACAGATGTACGGCTTGAAAATTTATTGCATGATGCAGGTTATGATATTGTTCTGAATCCTGGATCTTAAATTTCGGAAAATCCAAAAGTGAGCATAAATTCTTGAAACTAAGCATGGTCACGTGATATGGCACAAATATTACTTCGTAAGTTTTTTCTTCAATTTGAGACAAGCTGCTTATGACAAGTTGCACAAATGAAGAGCCAAGGTATTTTGGAACAAAGACCTGTCACGTTAAGGCGAATGCTTTCACTATTGAAACTGTGGGCATTTACGTGCCGCCATGAGTCCCCGCTTCTCATCGACAGGTGCCGTCCGAGCAAGCGTGTGAGTCGACGGGAGGCATGCGAGCCGACCGCTGCACCGGCTGTCAGGGAGACGTGTGAGCAGACAGCTGTGCAGGCTCACCGGGAGGCGAGCCCTTTGACCAGGCTCTGCCGCCCACCGTCGTCCCAACTGTTCCCACTTTTAATGTCGCCGGCGCCGAAGTTTAAAATCAACCCCGCACTACCCGGTATCGCTACAATCCTCTCTCTTCCTCTCCGATCTCCTGTCGTCTACCTCCAACTAGCGTGACCTAAACATACGCCATGCCGCATCACGATGGTCTTCCCTTAGTGTTCCAGTTTCCTGAGGAAGACACCCAGTCGGAGTCTCAAGAACATAAGGTGCTTTGGGACGAGCTTGAACTAGCCTTGCGGGAAGACGTCGCACCTGTCCCCGCTCCCGTTCCGGCTCCCGTCGCCCCGACTGCGCCAGCGCCCATCCCCGTGGCATTGATGGGCTGGGAGCCACACATTGTCTCCGAGCTTGATCCCACGGGGTTCCACGAGGTCCCCGCTGACTTTCACGCGCCCGTGCACCTGCCAGCGCATGCGCCTGCGTGTGCACTGACGCGCACGCCTGTGCCGGTGCCCGTGCACCTGCCCGTGCATGCGCCTGTGTGTGTACTGACGTGCGCGCCCGTGCCGGTGCCCGTGCACACGAATGTCTCCGCCACACCGTTGACAGCACCTGTCCCCGCGCGGGTACCAGTGCCCCCCTCAGCGGCATGGATGGCCGCCGTCGACCGCTTCCTTGCACCAACGCCAGTCGCCTCCTCCCGCCAGTTGACTCGCTCCGAAGTCCAGAACATTTTGGCCTTCCTTGAAGCTAGGCCAACGTCCAGGAGTACGCCAACAACGACGCAAGACGCCGCCGTCGCTGTCGGTCAGTGGCCCGACGACACATAGAGCACGACAGAGGAGCCGCTTCCCACCGCGATACGCCCCCGCCGCCGCCGCGTAATCTAAATTTGCCATGAAAAATGTTCGGATTGCCATGCTTAAAATCTGAATGTTTATCATTTCCGTTTATTTTATATTGATCGTCATATAATTTAAAGTCGGAGTCAGACTGAACGAAATGTAAGGTTTGATCGATTGAATATTCTGCTAGAACCGTATCAAATTAAATATAAAACGTCATCAAGCCACATGTATTCCTTGTCATCCAACGACCTAGACTATTTCAATGTCGAGCGCTCAAAACGTTTAGCGTGTAGTTAATTTCATGCCAAAATAGTGCTAATCACATGACAACACGCAAATAATATCCTAGTAGTTAATATCCGCGTGCACTTAATATACTTCCAAATTAACGTGCATTGCACGTACACACTGACTAGTGCTGCTAGTACGTGAAACTGGTGCCGTGACTTGTGAATGTGTCCAGATATGGTCAACGGCAACATCACCCGCGAGTTCTTCCTGTTTGCCCGTGCATCTAAACGCATAAGGGGAGGAGAGAGAGCACACATGGAACCCACTAGTAAGTGAAGGCGAATAGTACTAAAAATAATATTACATGTTATCCATTAATTGGGCTGTGGTAATATAAAAACATTATGTGAACAAAGGGGTACAACAAACATTGCTATTCTATGTATGTTGCCTATTGACGTGCGGCTTGAAGGCCCGGTCGCATGTTCGATCCTCGTCCTTTATTTTTTAATTTGTATATGGGTCCAAATTTGTTTCATGACATGTGGGCCCCTCAGTGTGTAGTTTGTAGCACTTTAATTTGTGGGTCGAAATTTGTTCCATTCCAAGTGGACTATCGGTGTGTAGTTTTGTAGCTTATTTATAATAATTAAAGAGAACAACATAGTTTTTTCAATAATACCATGGTGCGATGTTGAAGGCGAGAAAGGACGTGCGAGAGAGCGATGACCGAGCCAGAGGGAAATCAACTAGGGGTGTTGCATGGGTTGCAACGGTGTTTGGAGTAGTTGTGGGCCGAATGCTACGAAAATATAATCTAAACCGTCCGGAATAAATGCCTACACAAATTAATCCAAGGTTGGAGTGCCCCTCGCAATGTAAATAGCTCCGGCTTTGCGAGGGATGGAGAGGTAGTAGCTTCAACGCGTGGAAGATACGGTGTGAGAAAGCGAGGTCAATCGAGAGACATATAGATAGAGAGACAAAGTGTGGTCCGACATTCATTGAACAAATATATATGCTCTGGAGAAATATTGTCCGATTGAGTTTTTTGGCAAGGGTGAGGGCTGTAAGATAGAGCTTGAGAGATGATCCAGTCATAGACGTGTAGATATATTTTGTGCGTGGGAGGAAGCAAGGTCAACCGATCACATAGGGTCACCGTGCGATTGAAAGAGTGAGACGGGTTGGAGAGAGTGACCTAGATAGACGATGTTCGTGATAGAGTATACAATGTGAATAGGTCGAATTGGCATCAAACATGGTGATATATCGTTTTTGTCCGAGAAAGAGCAAGGTCAATCGAGACATATGTAGAGAGAGAGAGAGAGATTGAGTTAGCGTGGCCCACCATGAGGTCAAAAGAGTGGCGGCGGCTTGGATGGACTGACCTTGATAGACAATCTGCGTGAGAGAGTATAGTGTGTGTCGATCGAGGCCCGAACAGGGAGATGTATCATTTGTGTGTGAAAGAAAACGAGGTTAAACGAGACTCAGATAAAGAGAGCGAGATTGAGCGAGTGTGGCCCGCCGTGCGGAAGAAAGAGTGAGACAGTCTCGAGGGAGTGACCTAGATATACAACATGCGTGCGTGCGCACGAGAGGTTGGGGGGCTAGATAGGCAATGCATGTATTTAGCGCGAGAGGGTGAGATGGGGAGGGGGGAGAGAGAGAGCTTGGCATGGGGTGCAATGGCGGGTGTGTGAGGTAAATACATTTGGTAACAGAGTGGAAAAAGGGGTTGTGTTGTTGAGAGACTTAGAGATCGAAACATGGAGAGAAAGAATGAACGTGTGTTGGAAACCGATAGCTTCCTAAGGTGGTTAGGAGAGGAAGATTGACCGATACAGGAAGTATGTAGCGTTTGTGCGGGGGGGGGGGGATAAAAACAACATTTGAATGTACATAGTATGAGACTTAATATCGATGTTTCAATTCGGTGTACATTGTAAGATTTGAACCGAGGACCAGGCATACGGGTAATTATTTTGAATTCGTGCCATACTAAGTTTCAAAAAGTTGACATTGACTCAGTTTGTTGTGCTATTTTGTAGGTCATATGTTTGAATCCATCCAAAAGTTTTCTCACTACCATGGTGTTCATCATATACATATGAATTTGTATTAAAAAGTAGCGTGGATACAGTGAAATGCGAAATCCACGTTAGAATTGGAGATAGCTACGTGACACACACTCTAATTCAAATAACTAACTACGTGACACACACTCTAATTCAAATAACTAATTATGTGACACACACTCTAATCCACATTAGCGTGGGTACCGTTTCGATTTTTTTTCAAATAACTCCTCATTAATTAATTTATAGTACTCCCTCTGTTCACTTCTATAAGACCTTGAAGACATTTCAGACAATGTGCAAAACAGTTCATTTTAAGTTGTCTGAAACGACTTACAAAAGTGAACGGATGGAGTATCTCATTTCGAATGACTAATTATTGCAAGGAAAACATGGGCATGGTAATACATACAGATTTTTTTGCAAATGAAAGAAGATTCATTTGCATTCTCAAATGTAGGCGCACCAGGCAGACTAGGGTCATATCGGGGTGGACGCTGCTTGGTGCCTTAAAGGCAACTGCCTTTGGGTCAGTGACATGTGGGCCAGCCACCTGTTGGGCCCACATGTCATGGACACAAAGGCATGTGCCTTAAGGTACCAAAGCATAGTCCTGTCGGGGTGGTCGTGTGTGTCGGACGGACGCGTAGCACCCAGCCACCCAGCCCCCCTCCCCCCCAAAAAAGGACGCCGACAATATAAGTTCGCGCTTCCACGTTTCGGATTGAAATATCTGGCGGCCCCAATTCCAGCCCTGCAAAATCTCTCTTCTCCACCTTCCCCTTCCGCGCCCAGATTTTTCTCAAATCCCTAATTCGCCGCCAACCCTCGAATCGCTCCTTGTCTCGTCTCTTTCCCCACCGTTCCCCACCTCTGTGCCGGACGACGATGACGAAGACGACGGTCGCGCTTCACCACCGCACCGGAGCTACCTCATCTACGCCCTCTTCCACCGCATCGGGTGGTGTAGGGTTTCGTAGTAATTTCAAAAATTTTCCTACGCGCACACAGGATCATGTGATGCATAGCAACGAGAGGAGAGTGTTGTCTACGTACCCAACGCAGACCGACTGCGGAAGCGATGACACGACGTAGAGGAAGTAGTCGTACGTCTTCACGATCCAACCGATCAAGCACCGAAACTACGGCACCTCCGAGTTCGAGCACACGTTCAGCTCGATGACGATCCCCGGACTCCGATCCAGCAAAGTGTCGGGGAAGAGTTTCGTCAGCACGACGGCGTGGTGACGATCTTGATGAACTACAGCAGCAGGGCTTCGCCTAAACTCCGCTACAGTATTATCGAGGAATATGGTGGCAGGGGGCACCGCACACGGCTAAGGAATCGATCACGTGGATCAACTTGTGTCAACTTGTGTATTTAGAGGTGCCCCTGCCTCAGTATATAAAGGAGCCAAGGGGGGAGGGTGCGCCGGCCAGGAGGAGGAGGCGCAGGAGGAGTCCTACTCCTACCGGGAGTAGGACTCCCCTCCAATCCTATTCCAACTAGGATTCCCAAGGGGGAAAGAGGGAGAGGGGTGGCCGGCCACCTCTCCTAGTCCTAATAGGACTAGGAGAAGGGGGGAGGCACGCAGCCCCCTTGGGCTGCCCCTTTCTCCTTTCCACTAAGGCCCATGAAGGCCCATGTGGTTCCCGGGGGGTTCCGGTAACCTCCCGGTAACCCGGTAAAATCCCGATTTCACCCGGAACACTTCCGATGTCCAAACATAGGCTTCCAATATATCAATCTTTATGTCTCGACCATTTCGAGACTCCTCGTCATGTCCGTGATCACATCCGGGACTCCGAACAACCTTCGGTACATCAAAATGCATAAACTCATAATATAATTGTCATCGTAACCTTAAGCGTGCGGACCCTACGGGTTCGAGAACAATGTAGACATGACCGAGACATGTCTCTGGTCAATAACCAATAGCGGGACCTGGATGCCCATATTGGCTCCTACATATTCTACGAAGATCTTTATCGGTCAGACCGCA
This sequence comes from Triticum dicoccoides, assembly GCF_002162155.2. Taxonomy (NCBI): domain Eukaryota; kingdom Viridiplantae; phylum Streptophyta; class Magnoliopsida; order Poales; family Poaceae; genus Triticum; species Triticum dicoccoides. The sequence continues at coordinate 412,805,467 of NC_041382.1, forward strand.
TAACAACATACGTTGTTCCCTTTGTCATCGGTATGTTACTTGCCCGAGATTCGATCGTCGGTATCCAATACCTAGTTCAATCTCGTTACCGGCAAGTCTCTTTACTCGTTTCGTAATACATCATCTCACAACTAACATATTAGTTGTAATGCTTGCAAGGCTTATGTGATGTGTATTACCGAGAGGGCCCAAAGATACCTCTCCGACAATCGGAGTGACAAATCCTAATCTCGAAATACGCCAACCCAACATCGACCATTGGAGACACCTGTAGTACTCCTTTATAATCACCCATTTACGTTGTGACGTTTGGTAGTACCCAAAGTGTTCCTCCGGTAAACGGGAGTTGCATAATCTCATAGTCATAGGAACATGTATAAGTCATGAAGAAAGCAATAGCAACATACTAAACGATCAGGTGCTAAGCTAATGGAATGGGTCATGTCAATCAGATCATTCTACTAATGATGTGACCTCGTTAATCAAATAACAACTCATTGTTCATGGTTAGGAAACATAACCATCTTTGATTAACGAGCTAGTCAAGTAGAGGCATACTAGTGACACTCTGTTTGTCTATGTATTCTCACATGTATTATGTTTCCGGTTAATACAATTCTAGCATGAATAATAAACATTTATCATGATATAAGGAAATAAATAATAACTTTATTATTGCCTCTAGGGCATATTTCCTTCAGTCTCCCACTTGCACTAGAGTCAATAATCTAGTTCACATCGCCATGTAATTTTAACAGCAATAGTTCACATCACCATGTGACCAACACCCAAAGGGTTTACTAGATTCAGTAATCTAGTTCACATCGCTATGTGATTAACACCCAAAGAGTACTAAGGTGTGATCATGTTTTGCTCGTGAGAGAAGCTTAGTCAACGGATCTGTCATATTCAGAGCCGTATGTATTTTGCAAATATCCTATGTCTACAATGCTCTGTGCGGAGCTACTCTAGCTAATTGCTCCCACTTTCAATATGTATCCAGATTGAGACTTAGAGTCATCTGGATCAGTGTAAAAGTTTGCACTGATGTAACTTTTACAACAAACTCTTTTATCACCTCCATAATCGAGAAACATCTCCTTAGTCCTTACTAAGGATATTCTTGACCAATGTCCAGTGATCTACTCCTAGATCACTATTGTACTCCCTTGCCAAATACAGAGCAAGGTATACAATAGGTCTGGTACATAGCATAGCATACTTTATAGAACCTATGACTGAGGCATAGGGAATGACTTTTCATTCTCTTTCTATTTTCTGCTGTGGTCGGGATTTGAGTCTTACTCAATTTCATACTTTTGCAACACAGGCAAGAACTCTTTCTTTGACTGTTCCATTTTGAACTATTTCAAAATCTTGCCAAGGTATGTACTCATTGAAAATCTTATCAAGCGTCTTGATCTATCTCAATAGATCTTGATGCTCAATATGTAAGCAGCTTCACCAAGGTCTTTCTTTGAAAAACTTTTATTCAAGTATCCCTTTATGCTATCCAGAAATTCTATATCATTTGCAATCAGTAATATGTCATCCACATATAATATCAGAAATGCTACAGAGCTCCTACTCACTTTCTTGTAAATACAGGCTTCTCCAAAAGTCTGTATAAAACCAAAATGCTTTGATCACACTATCAAAACGTTTATTCCAACTCCGAGAGGCTTGCACTAGTCCATAAATGGATCGCTGGAGCTTGCACACTTTGTTAGCTCCCTTTGGATCGACAAAACCTTCTGGTTGCATCATATACAACTCTTCTTCCAGGAATCCATTCAGGAATGCAGTTTTGACATCCATTTGCCAAATTTCATAATCATAAAATGCGGCAATTGCTAACATGATTCGGACGGACTTAAGCATCGCTACGGGTGAGAAGGTCTCATCGTAGTCAATTCCTTGAACTTGCCGAAAACCTTTTGCGACAAGTCGAGCTTTGTAGACAGTAACATTACCATCAGCGTCAGTCTTCTTCTTAAAGATCCATTTATTCTCAATCGCTTGCCGATCATCGGGCAAGTCAACCAAAGTCCATACTTTGTTCTCATACATGGATCCCATCTCAGATTTCATGGCTTCTAGCCACTTTGCGGAATCTGGGCTCACCATCGCTTCTTCATAGTTCGTAGGTTCATCATGATCTAGTAGCATGACCTCCAGAACAGGATTACCGTACCACTCTGGTGCGGATCTTACTCTGGTTGATCTACGAAGTTCAGTAGTATCTTGATCTGAAGTTTCATGATCCTTATCATTGGCTTCCTCACTAACTGGTGTAGGTGTCACTGAAACAGTTTTCTGTGATGAACTACTTTCCAGTAAGGGAGCAGGTACAGTTACCTCGTCAAGTTCTACTTTCCTCCCACTCACTTCTTTCGAGAGAAACTCCTTCTCTAGAAAGGATCCATTATTAGCAACGAATGTTTTGCCTTCGGATCTGTGATAGAAGGTGTACCCAACAATTTCCTTTGGGTATTCTATGAAGACGCACTTCTCCGATTTGGGTTTGAGCTTATCAGGATGAAACTTTTTCACATAGGCATCGCAGCCCCAAACTTTAAGAAACAACAGCTTAGGTTTACTGCTAAACCATAGTTCATACAGTGTCATCTCAACGGATTTAGATGGTGCCATATTTTAAAACGTGAATGCAGCTGTCTCTAATGCATAACCAAAACGATAGTGGTAAAGAGATATCATAGATCGCACCATATCAAATAAAGTGCGGTTACGACGTTCGGACACACCATAACGATGTGGTGTTCCAGGTGGCGTGAGCTGTGAAACTATTCCACATTGTTTTAATTGAAGACCAAACTTGTAACTCAAATATTTGTCTCCGTGATCAGATCGCAGAAACTTTATTTTCTTGTTACGATGATTTTTCCACTTCACTCTGAAATTCTTTGAACCTTTCAACTATTTCAGACTTATGTTTCATCAAGTAGATATACCCATATCTGCTCAAATCATTTTGTGAAGGTCAGAAAACAACGATGCTTGCCACGAGCATCAGCACTCATTGGATCGCATACATCGGTATGTATTATTTCCAACAAGTCAGTAACTCGTTCCATTGTTCCGAAGAACGGAGTTTTAGTCATCTTGCCCAAAAGGCACGGTTCGCAAGCATCAAATGATTCATAACCAAGTGATTCCGAAAATCCATCTTTATGGAGTTTCTTCATGCGCTTTACACCGATATGACCCAAACGGCAGTGCCACAAATAAGTTGCACTATCATTAACTTTGCATCTTTTGGCATCAATATTATGAATATGTGTATCACTACGATCGAGATCCAATGAACCATTTTCATTGGGTGTGTAACCATATAAGGTTTTATTCATGTAAATAGAACAACAGTTTATTCTCTTACTTAAATGAATAACCGTATTGCAATAAACATGATCAAATCATATTCATGCTCAACGCAAACACCAAATAACATTTATTTAGGTTCAACACTAATCTCGAAAGAATAGGGAGTGTGCGATGATGATCATATCAATCTTGAAACTACTTTCAACATACATCATCACTTCTCCCTTAACTAGTTTCTGTTTATTCTGCAACTCCCGTTTCGAGTTACTACTCTTAGCAACTAAACCAGTACCAAATACCGAGGGGTTGCTATAAACACTAGTAAAGCACACATCAAACACCTGTATATCAAATATACCCTTTTTCACTTTGCCATCCTTCTTATCCACCAAATATTTAGGGTAGTTCCGCTTCCAGTGACCATTTCCTTTGCAGTGTAAGCACTCAGTTTCAGGCTTTGGTTCAGCTTTGGGCTTCTTCGTGGGAGTGACAACTTGCTTGTCTTTCCACTTGAAGTTCCCTTCCTTTCCCTTTGCCCTTTTCTTGAAACTAGTGATCTTGTCAACCATCAACACTTGATGTTCTTTCTTGATTTCTACCTTCGTTAATTTCAACATCACGAAGAGCTCGGGAATCATTTTCGTCATCCCTTGCATACTATAGTTCATCACGAAGTTCTACTAACTTGGTGATGGTGACTAGAGAATTCTGTCAATCACTATCTTATCTGGAAGATTAACTCCCACTTGATTCAAGCGATTGAAGTACCCAGACAATCTGAGCACATACTCACTAGTTGAGCGATTCTCCTCCATCTTTTAGCTATAGAACTTGTTGGAGACTTCATATCTCTCAACTCGGGTATTTGCTTGAAATATTAACTTCAATTCCTGGAACATCTCATATGGTCCATGACGTTCAAAACGTCTTTGAAGTCCCGATTCTAAGCCGTTTAAGCATGGTGCACTAAACTATCAAGTAGTCATCATATTAAGCTATCCAGACGTTCATAACTTCTGCATCTGCTCCTGCAATAGGTCTGTCACCTAGCGGTGCATTAAGGACATAATTCTTCTGTGCAGCAATGAGGATTTAACCTCAGATCACGGATCAAATCCGCAACATTGCTACTATCATTTTTCAACACAATTTTCTCTAGGAACATATCAAAATAAACACAGGGAAGCAACAACGCGAGCTATTGATCTACAACATGATTTGCAAAATACTACCAGGACTAAGTTCATGATAAATTTAAGTTCAATTTAATCATATTACTTAAGAACTCCCACTTAGATAGACATCCCTCTAATCCTCTAAGTGATCACGTGATCCAAATCAACTAAACCATAACCGATCATCACGTGAGATGGAGTAGTTTCATCGGTGAACATCATTATGTTGATCATATCTACTATATGATTCACGCTTGACCTTTCGGTCTCCGTGTTCCGAGGCCATATCTGCATATGCTAGGCTCGTCAAGTTTAACCAGAGTATTCTGCGTGTGCAACTGTTTTGCACCCGTTGTATTTGAACGTAGAGCCTATCACACCCGATCATCACGTGGTGTCTCAGCACGAAGAACTTTTGCAACGGTGCATACTCAGGGAGAACACTTCTTGATAATTTAGTGAGAGATCATCTTATAATGCTACCGTCAATCAAAGCAAGATAAGATGCATAAAAAGATAAACATCACATGCAATCAATATAAGTGATATGATATGGCCATCATCATCTTGTGCTTGTGATCTCCATCTCCGAAGCACCGTCATGATCACCATCGTCACCGGCGCGACACCTTGATCTCCATCGTAGTATCGTTGTCGTTTCGCTAATCTTATGCTTCCACGACTATCACTACCGTTTAGTAATAAAGTAAAGCATTACATCGCGATTGCATTGCATACAATAAAGCGACAACCATATGGCTCCTGCCAGTTGCCGATAACTCGGTTACAAAACATGATCATCTCATACAATAAAATTCAGCATCATGCCTTGACCATATCACATCACAACATGCCCTGCAAAAACAAGTTAGACGTCCTCTACTTTGTTGTTGCATGTTTTACGTGGCTGCTACGGGCTTAAGTAAGAACCAATTTCACCTACGCATCAAAACCACAACGATAGTTTGTCAAATAGACTCCGTTTTAACCTTCGCAAGGACCGGGCGTAGCCATACTTGGTTCAACTAAAGTTGGAGAGGCAGTCGCCCGCAAGCCATCTCTGTGCAAAGCACGTCGAGGGAACCGGTCTCGCGTAAGCGTACGCGTAAGGTTGGTCCGGGTCGTCTCGTCCAACAATACCGCTGAACCAAAATATGACATGCTGGTAGGCAGTATGACTTGTATCGTCCACAACTCACTTGTGTTCTATTCGTGCATATAACATCAACATCATTAACCTAGGCTCTGATACCACTGTAGGGTTTCGTAGTAATTTCAAAAAATTTCCTACGCGCACACAGGATCATGTGATGCATAGCAACGAGAGGAGAGTGTTGTCTACGTACCCAACGCAGACCGACTGCGGAAGCGATGACACGACGTAGAGGAAGTAGTCGTACGTCTTCACGATCCAACCGATCAAGCACCGAAACTACGGCACCTCCGAGTTCGAGCACACGTTCAGCTCGATGACGATCCCCGGACTCCGATCCAGCAAAGTGTCGGGGAAGAGTTTCGTCAGCACGACGGCGTGGTGACGATCTTGATGAACTACAGCAGCAGGGCTTCGCCTAAACTCCGCTACAGTATTATCGAGGAATATGGTGGCAGGGGGCACCGCACACGGCTAAGGAATCGATCACGTGGATCAACTTGTGTCAACTTGTGTGTTTAGAGGTGCCCCTGCCTCAGTATATAAAGGAGCCAAGGGGGGAGGGTGCGCCGGCCAGGAGGAGGAGGCGCAGGAGGAGTCCTACTCCTACCGGGAGTAGGACTCCCCTCCAATCCTATTCCAACTAGGATTCCCAAGGGGGAAAGAGGGAGAGGGGTGGCCGGCCACCTCTCCTAGTCCTAATAGGACTAGGGGATGGGAAAGAGGCGCAGCCACCTTGGGCTGCCCCTTTCTCCTTTCCACTAAGGCCCATGATGGCCCATATGGCTCCCGGGGGGTTCCGGTAACCTCCCGGTAACCCGGTAAAATCCCGATTTCACCCGGAACACTTCCGATGTCCAAACATAGGCTTCCAATATATCAATCTTTACGTCTCGACCAATTCGAGACTCCTCGTCATGTCCGTGATCACATCCGGGACTCCGAACAACCTTCGGTACATCAAAATGCATAAACTCATAATATAACTGTCATCGTAACCTTAAGCGTGCGGACCCTACGGGTTCGAGAACAATGTAGACATGACCGAGACATGTCTCTGGTCAATAACCAATAGCGGGACCTGGATGCCCATATTGGCTCCTACATATTCTACGAAGATCTTTATCGGTCAGACCGCATAACAACATACGTTGTTCCCTTTGTCATCGGTATGTTACTTGCCCGAGATTCGATCGTCGGTATCCAATACCTAGTTCAATCTCGTTACCGGTAAGTCTCTTTACTCGTTCCGTAATACATCATCTCACAACTAACATATTAGTTGTAATGCTTGCAAGGCTTATGTGATGTGTATTACCGAGCGGGCCCAGAGATACCTCTCCGACAATCGGAATGACAAATCCTAATCTCGAAATACGCCAACCCAACATCGACCATTGGAGACACCTGTAGTACTCCTTTATAATCACCCATTTACGTTGTGACGTTTGGTAGTACCCAAAGTGTTCCTCCGGTAAACGGGAGTTGCATAATCTCATAGTCATAGGAACATGTATAAGTCATGAAGAAAGCAATAGCAACATACTAAACGATCAGGTGCTAAGCTAATGGAATGGGTCATGTCAATCAGATCATTCTACTAATGATGTGACCTCGTTAATCAAATAACAACTCATTGTTCATGGTTAGGAAACATAACCATCTTTGATTAACGAGCTAGTCAAGTAGAGGCATACTAGTGACACTCTGTTTGTCTATGTATTCTCACATGTATTATGTTTCCGGTTAATACAATTCTAGCATGAATAATAAACATTTATCATGATATAAGGAAATAAATAATAACTTTATTATTGCCTCTAGGGCATATTTCCTTCAGGTGGTCCACCGACGACATCGGCCGCCGCAACCGACGTGCCTCACAGACACCGAGTTCCACCGCATCAGGTGCGCTTCACCGACGCCGTCTCCCAGCTCACTGATGTCTACTACACAACCTTCTTCTTGTAGATGTTGTTGGGCCTCCAAGTGCAGAGGTTTGTAGGACAGTAGCAAATTTCCCTCAAGTGGAGGACCTAAGGTTTATCAATCCGTAGGAGGCGTAGGATGAAGATGGTCTCTCTCAAGCAACCCTGCAACCAAATAACAAAGAGTCTCTTGTGTCCCCAACACACCCAATACAATGGTAAATTGTATAGGTGCACTAGTTCGGCGAAGAGATGGTGAAACAAGTGGTATATGGATAGTAGATAATAGTTTTTGTAATCTGAAAATATAAAAACAGCAAGGTAACTAATGATAAAAGTGAGCGTAAACGGTATTGCAATGTGCTGAAACAAGGCCTAGGGTTCATACTTTCACTAGTGTAAGTCCTCTCAACAATAATAACATAATTGGATCATATAACTATCCCTCAACATGCAACAAAGAGTCACTCCAAAGTCACTAATAGCGGAGAATGAACGAAGAGATTATGGTAGGGTACGAAACCACCTCAAAGTTATTCTTTCCAATCAATCCATTGGGCTATTCCTATAAGTGTCACAAACAGCCCTAGAGTTCGTACTAGAATAACACCTTAAGACACAAATCAACCAAAACCCTAATGTCACCTAGATACTCCAATGTCACCTCAAGTATCTGTGGGTATGATTATACGATATGCATCACACAATCTCAGATTCATCTATTCAACCAACACATAGAACCTCAAAGAGTGCCCCAAAGTTTCTACCGGAGAATCACGACGAAAACGTGTGCCAACCCCTATGCATAGGTTCATGGGCGGACCCGCAAGTTGATCACCAAAACATACATCAAGTGAATCACGTGATATCCCATTGTCACCACAGATATCCACGGCAAGACATACATCAAGTGTTCTCAAATCTTTAAAGACTCAATCCGATAAGATTACTTCAAAGGGGAAACTCAATCCATTACAAGAGAGAAGAGGGGGAGGAGAAACATAAGATCCAACTATAATAACAAAGCTCGCGATACATCAAGATCGTGCCAAATCAAGAACACGAGAGAGAGAGATCAAACACATAGCTACTAGTACATACCCTCAGCCCCGAGGGAGAACTACTCCCTCCTCATCATGGAGAGCACCGGGATGATCAAGATGGACACTAGAGAGGGATTGCCCCCTCCGGCAGGGTGCCGGAATGGGTCTAGATTGGCTTTCGGTGGCTACGGAGGCTTCTGGCGGCGGAACTCTCGATCTTTTGTGTGTTTTTGGAAGTTTTAGGATACGTGGGTATATATGGGTGAAAGGAGTACGTCGGTGGACCGAAGGGGTGGCTACGAGGCAGGTGGCGTGCCCCAGGGGGGTGGGCGCGCCGCCTACCCTCGTGAGCTCCTCCTTCATCTTCTGACATAGGGTCCAAGTCTATCCGGTAGGTTTCCTTCCAAAAATAACTTCTCCAGTTGATTTCGTTCCGTTTCGACTCCGTTTGATATTCCTTTTCTTCAAAACACTGAAATAGGCATAAAACAGCAAGTCTGGGCCGGGCCTCCGGTTAATAGGTTAGTCCCAAAAATAATATAAAAGTGGAAAATAAAGCCCAATATTGCCCAAAACAGTAGATAATATAGCATGGAGCAATCAAAAAGTATAGATACGTTGGAGACGTATCAAGCATCCCCAAGCTTAATTCCTGCTCGTCCTCGAGTAGGTAAATGATAAAAAGATAACTTTTGATGTGGAATGCTAGTTGGCATAATTTCAATGTAATTCTTCTTAATTGTGATATGAATATTCAGATTCGAAAGATTCAAGACAAAAGTTCATATTGACATAAAAATAATAATACTTCAAGCATACTAACTAAGCAATCATGTCTTCTCAAAATAACATGGCCAAAGAAACTTATCCCTACAAAATCATATAGTCTGGCTATGCTCTATCTTCACCACACAAAATATTTAAATCATGCACAACCCCGATGACAAGCCAAGCAATTGTTTCATACTTTTGATGTTCTCAAACTTTTTCAATCTTCACGCAATACATGAGCGTGAGCCATGGACATAGCACTATAGGTGGAATAGAATGGTGGTTGTGGAGAGGACAAAAAGGGAGAAGATAGTCTCACATCGACTAGGCGTATCAACGGGCTATGGAGATGCCCATCAATAGATATCAGTGTGAGTGAGTAGGGATTGCCATGCAACGGATGCACTAGAGCTATAAGTATATGAAAGCTCAACAAAAGAAACTAGTGGGTGTGCATCCAACTTGCTTGCTCACGAAGACCTAGGGCATTTTGAGGAAGCCCATCATTGGAATATACAAGCTAAGTTCTATAGTGAAAGATTCCCACTAGTATATGAAAGTGACAACATAGGAGACTCTCTATCATGAAGATCATGGTGCTACTTTGAAGCACAAGTGTGGTAAAAGGATAGTAGCATTGTCCCCCTTCTTTTTTTTATTTGGCCTTTCCCCTTTTTTTTGGCCTTTATTTTTTTATTTGGTCTTTCCCTTTTTGGGACAATGCTCTATTGAATGATGATCATCACACTTGTATTTATTTACAACTCAGTGATACAACTCGATACTAGAACAAAGTATGACTCTATATGAATGCCTCCGGTGGTGTACCGGGATATGCAATGAATCAAGAGTGACAAGTATGAAAGAATCATGAACAGTGGCTTTGCCACAAATACTATGTCAACCACATGATCATGCTAAGCAATATGACAATGATGAATGTGTCATGATGAACGGAATGGTGGAAAGTTGCATGGCAATATATCTCGGAATGGCTATGGAAATGCCATAATAGGTAGGTATGGTGGCTGTTTTGAGGAAGGTATATGGTGGGTGTATGGTACCGGCGAAAGTTGCGCGGTACTAGAGAGGCTAGCAATGGTGGAAGGGTGAGAGTGCGTATAATCCATGGACTCAACATTAGTCATAAAGAACTCACATACTTACTGCAAAAATCTATTAGTTATCGAAACAAACTACTACACGCATGCTCCTAGGGGGATAGATTGGTAGGAAAAGACCATCGCTCGTCCCCGCCCGCCACTCATAAGGAAGACAATCAAAAAATAAATCATGCTCCGACTTCATCACATAACGGTTCACCATACGTGCATGCTACGGGAATCACAAACTTCAACACAAGTATTTCTCAAATTCACAACTACTCAACTAGCATGACTCTAATATTACCATCCTCATATCTCAAAACAATCATCAAGTATCAAACTTCTCTTAGTATTCAACACACTCATAAGAGAATTTTATTATTCTTGAATACCTAGCATATTAGGATTTTAAGCAAATTACCATGCTATTTAAGAATCTAAAAATAATCTAAGTGAAGCATGAGAGTTCATATATTTCTTCAAAATAAAACTACCACCATGCTCTAAAAGATATAAGTGAAGCACTAGAGCAAATGACAAACTACTCCGAAAGATATAAGTGAAGATCAATGAGTAGTCGAATAATTATGCGACTATGTGAAGACTCTCTAACATTTAATAATTTCAGATCTTGGTATTATATTCAAACAGCAATAAAATCAAAATAAAATGACATTCTAAGAATAGCAAACATCATGTGAAGAAGCAAAAACTTAGGATCAACCGAAACTAACCGATAGTTGTTGAAGAAGAAAGGTGGGATGCCAACCGGGGCATCCCCAAGCTTAGATGCTTGAGACTTCTTGAAATATTATCTTGGGGTGCCTTGGGCATCCCCAAGCTTGAGCTTTTGTGTCTCCTTAATTACTCTCATATCACGGTCTCCCTAAATCTCAAAAGCTTCATCCACACAAAACTCAACAGGGACTCGTGAGATAACTTAGTATAAACCATTGCAAAAAAAACTTATCGTACTCTACTGTAGAAAATCACTAACATTGCATACTAAATTCCTCTTCATATTTAATAGTCCTATCCTCAAATAGAATCATTAAAGAAGCAACCATATGCAAACAATGCAAACATAACAGCAATCTGCCTAAACAGGATAGTCTGTAAAGAATGCTGCAACATCCATACTTCCCTAGCTCCAAAAATTATGAAATAAAGTTGCCACTGTAGTAAATTTATCAGAGCTTAATATGGAAAAGGTTTCAACATTTTATCACATCCTGACTTTTCTAGGGAATTATTGCAACAGCGGTAAACTTTCTGTTTTCAAACAGCAACATGTGGACTTCTAAAATAGGCATAGTAAAGGCTATCAATGCCACTTTTATTGAAATAAAATATGCAAAACAATGTTATAAATAAAAGCAAGCAAATCCTAACAAAATAAATTGACGCTCCAAGCAGAACACATACCATGTGGCGAATAAAAATATAGCTCCAAGTAAAGTTACCGATGAACGAAGACGAAAGAGGGGATGCCTTCCGGGGCATCCCCAAGCTTAGGCTATTGGCTATCCTTGAATATTACCTTGGGGTGCCTCGGTCATCCCCAAGCTTAGGCTCTTGCCACTCCTTATTCCATAGTCCATCGAATCCTTACCCAAAACTTGAAAACTTCACAACACAAAACTTAACAGAAAACTCATAAGCTCCGTTAGTATAAGAAAATAAATCACCACTTCAAGGTACTGTAATGAACTCATTATTTATTTATATTTGTGTTAAACCTATTGTATTCCAACTTCTCTATGGTTTATAAACTATTTTACTAGCCATAGATTCATCAAAATAAGTAAACAACACATGAAAAACAGAATCTGTCAAAAACAGAACAGTATGTAGTAATATGGATCAAACGTATACTTATGGAACTCATAAAATTCTCAAATAAATTTGTGGACCTGAGGAATTCATCTATTAATCATCTGAAAAAATAATTAACTAAATATCACTCTCCAAATAAAAATGGCAGCAATTCTCATGAGCGCTAAAGTTTCTGTTTTTGACAGCATGATCAACAGGACTTTCCCAAAGTCTTCCCAGAGGTTCTACTTGGCAAAAATTAAACACATAAAAACACATCTAAACAGAGGCTATATGAATTATTTATCACTAAACAGGAACAAAAAGCAAGGAACAAAAATAAAGTTGGGTTGCCTCCCAACAAGCGCTATCGTTTAACGCCCCTAGCTAGGCATGATGATTTCAACGATGCTCACATAAAAGATAAGAATTGAAACATAAAGAGAGCATCATGAAGAATATGACTAGCACATTTAAGTCTAACATACTTCCTATGCATAGGGATTTTGTGAGCAAACAACTTGTGGGAACAATAATCAACTAGCATAGGAGGGTAAAACAAGCATAACTTCAAAACTTTAAGCACATAGAGAGGAAACTTGGTATTATTGCAATTCCTACAAGCATATGTTCCTCCCTCATAATAATTTTCAGTAGCATAATGAATGAATTCAACAATATAACCAGCACCTAAAGCATTCTTTTCATGATCTACAAGCATAGAATTTTATTACTCTCCACACAAGCAAAATTCTTCTCTTGAATAATAGTGGGAGCAAACTCAACAAAATAACTATCATGTGATTGAAAATTAAGATTAAGATGACAAGTTTCATGGTTATCATTATTCTTTAAAGCATATGTGTCATCACAATAATCATCATAGATAGGAGGCATGCTTTCATCATAATAAATTTTCTCATCAAAACTTGGGGGACAAAATATATCATCTTCATCAAACATAGCTTCCCCAAGCTTGTGGCTTTGCATATCATTAGCATCATGGATATTCAAGGAATTCATACTAACAACATTGCAATCATGCTCATCATTCAAATATTTAGTGCCAAACATTCTAATTCATTCTTCTTCTAATACTTTGGCACAATTTTCCTTCCCATCATACTCACGAAAGATATTAAAAACGTGAAGCGTATGAGACAGACTCAATTCCATTTTTTATAGTTTTCTTTTATAAACTAAACTAGTGATAAAACAAGAAACTAAAAGACACGATTGCAAGATCTAAAGATATACCTTCAAGCACTCACCTCCCCGGCAACGGCGCCAGAAAAGAGCTTGATGTCTACTACACAACCTTCTTCTTGTAGACGTTGTTGGGCCTCCAAGTGTAGAGGTTTGTAGGACAGTAGCAAATTTCCCTCAAGTGGATGACCTAAGGTTTATCAATCCGTAGGAGGCGTAGGATGAAGATGGTCTCTCTCAAGCAACCCTTCAACCAAATAACAAAGAGTCTCTTGTGTCCCCAACACACCCAATACAATGGTAAATTGTATAGGTGCACTAGTTCGGCAAAGAGATGGTGAAACAAGTGGTATATGGATAGTAGATAATAGTTTTTGTAATCTGAAAATATAAAAACAGCAAGGTAACTAATGATAAAAGTGAGTGTAAACGGTATTGCAATGCGTTGAAACAAGGCGTAGGGTTCATACTTTCACTAGTGAAACAAGGCCTAGAGTTCGTACTAGAATAACACCTTAAGACACAAATCAACCAAAACCCTAATGTCACCTAGATACTCCAATGTCACCTGAAGTATCCGTGGGTATGATTATACGATATGCATCACACAATCTCAGATTCATCTATTCAACCAACACATAGAACCTCAAAGAGTGCCCCAAAGTTTCTACCGGAGAATCACGATGAAAACGTGTGCCAACCCCTATGCATAGGTTCATGGGCGGAACCCACAAGTTGATCACCAAAACATACATCAAGTGAATCATGTGATATCCCATTGTCACCACAGATATCCACGGCAAGACATGCATCAAGTGTTCTCAAATCTTTAAAGACTCAATCCGATAAGATTACTTCAAAGGGGAAACTCAATCCATTACAAGAGAGAAGAGGGGGAGGAGAAACATAAGATCCAACTATAATAGCAAAGCTCACGATACATTAAGATCGTGCCAAATCAAGAACACGAGAGAGAGAGAGATCAAACACATAGCTACTGGTACATACCCTCAGCCCCGAGGGAGAACTACTCCCTCCTCGTCATGGAGAGCACCGGGATGATGAAGATGGACACCAGAGAGGGATTGCCCCCTCCGGCAGGGTGCCGGAATGGGTCTAGATTGGCTTTCGGTGGCTACGGAGGCTTCTGGCGGCAGAACTCCCGATCTATTGTGTGTTTTTGGAAGTTTTAGGATATGTGGGTATATATGGGTGAAAGGAGTACGTCGGTGGACCGAAGGGGTGGCCACGAGGCAGGGGGCGCGCCCCAGGGGGGTGGGCGTGCCCCTACCCTCGTGAGCTCCTCCTTCATCTTCTGACATAGGGTCCAAGTCTATCCGGTAGGTTTCCTTCCAAAAATAACTTCTCCAGGTGATTTCGTTCCGTTTCGACTCCGTTTGATATTCCTTTTCTTCGAAACACTGAAATAGGCATAAAACAGCAAATCTGGGCTGGGCCTCCGGTTAATAGGTTAGTCCCAAAAATAATATAAAAGTGGAAAATAAAGCCCAATATTGCCCAAAACAGTAGATAATATAGCATGGAGCAATCAAAAATTATAGATACGTTGGAGACGTATCACTCACCGGGGCTACTTCACCGAGCACATCGTCGCACCTCCGCCGCCCGAGGCCGTTGGGGCTTCACCAACGGTCTCGTCCACCGCATCGTAGTGCTCTGCTGCCACTCAAGATTTGCATCCGTGCGCGGCCAGCCAACGCCAGCGCATCACCCTCAACGGCTCTGAAGTGACCCGCACTCTAGCTAGGCGAGCATGCCCAAACGCCGGCCCGAACTAGGTATCCACACATCACTCTCTTGTGCACTGTTCTGACGATGTTTGGATATCCTTTCACTGCTCTCTTAGCTTACACACCTATGCAACTCTGACTTTAACTCTTATTTCTTCTGGAGATATCATCTGAAACAAGCAAATCCATTTTTTAGCGAAGCATGACGGCGCTACGGGATCTGGTACACATCCTGCACACCCGTATAACCTTGTAAGTATCTGTCCTCCGGTACAACATCAAGGTCGATTCCTCTTATTTGATCAACCATTCACCGTGTCAAAAATGCAGAGGGGGATGCAAGGAGCACAAGGCCTGCACATCCAAGCAAGTGGTAACATGGACTTGTACATGGAACATCCCAAGCGCAAGCAGAGCCGCAGTGAGCCTATACAACGAGCTAGCGTAAGTCCCTGCATTTCATTTAATTCGTACTGGCATTTGTGTATGATTTGTGTGCAATGGATGATCCACGAATTCAAGTTACCAGGGGCAAACATTTAACTTAAAAAATACGAAGGCACTTGCACTTCGGAAATCAACATAACTTGAGAAATGTGAAGCTACATGCACTTTGAAAACCAGCTAATGATCCAAAGTAGTTCAGATTATAAACACTAAATGATGCAAGCACCAAAAAACACAAAATGCAACATGGTGTACAAGGACTACAAACATGGTCTGTACCTGCTTGAATTATTCGTTCTCTGGCTGAAAATATCGAAGTGTAATTGCACGTATAACCAGTGCGCAAACTGCATATCAATATATCTATCCTGCACAAGTATGCCAATAGTTTCAAACAACAGATTAGAAAAGTATTTATGCTATGTTGTGATGATATGGGGACTTTCTGGTAGATGGCCTCGACGTTTCCTCAAGCTATGAAAATGCACTATAATTTGCTTGTCATCAACGCCTGCAAATCTCTGTCTCTCTCAACATAGTAGATCATAATCAGACACTAAATCCTTCAATGAGCTTGCAAAATGCTTGCATTAGATCCCTCATTAGACACTATGTGTTCATCACCAGGAGCATGTAAAATGTTTGCATCAAATCCTTCATTAGCAGTCTGTTCATTAGACACTTCAGGCTCAAGAACAACATGAGCTTGTATGTTTGCACCGGAAACTTGATTAGATACATCAGATTCAGTCAGTTCAGTATTGATTGGGGCAGTTATAAACTAAGTAGAAATTGGTTTCATTTTCTCATAAATTCCCTACATACAAGCAGTTTTACAACACCGTCAGGTTTAACTATTGGCCTAAAATTGAAGAGTTGAATTAGATATAATCAGGGATGTGATGTACCTGCTCGTTGCGCATGCTACTCTTGCAAGCTACGACTGTCCGTTTGCGCAAACTCGATGCCATGCCCGTGCTACCGCCGCTGCCTCCCACGCAGGCTACACCCAGGGTTGGATCTTCATTTTCTTGTCCTTCCGTTCGCTTGAAGCCCGGCGACCGCCCTCCAACGAGGGCGCGAGGAAGTGCTGTGTCGGTCTGTCCAGCGGTGGCTAGGTTAGGAGCGAACCAGATTGGAGGCTGGAGCGAATGAATTGGGATTTTTCCTGTTGTCGATCGATATGGGAGGCGCTCGTTTGGGCCGCGATCCTGCTATAGGGCCTGCCTTGCACTTATGTTATTGGCCCATCCAAATTGAAACATTTTTCTTCATTTTTTACATTGCCTTCTCGTGCGTTGGGACAAACACAACTAGCATGGGCCAACCTGGACGACTAAAACTAGGTGCACACTTTCCAGCCACCTGAGGCGGCCGCCCATACCTGCCCCTATGGTGGCGTACCCCTTTTTGCGTGTATGATTGGATAATGAAAAATATTCCAGTGGCGCTTTTGATTTACTCACAGAATGGTTGAATTGCTTGTTTCTATGAACTGAGTTCGCCAATAATGTGAAGGATGCCAGTCTTTTCATACTATTATAGATTGGTTAGATCTTGATATGCCAAAAGTAATCGCATGAAATATACAGTAAAAGCCAGTGTGATGTGTTTGGCTACAACTAGTCTGACTACACGTCCTCATATAACGTATCAAGGACGCACCATCTTACCAGATTAACCATTCGACTTACCCATGCAGTGTGGGAAGAAAGAAGTATTAGGACTACGTATCCAAGCAATTGATGCCATGGACTCCTTCGTACTACCTTGTAAGCGAAAAAGAAGTTGCAGTGTGCCTGTACAAAGAACTAGCGTAAGTTCAGTTACCTGTTTCTCGGAATTTTAGTTAGCCACTTATTGCAAAATTGTTCAATTATGTTGCTTGGCTTAATTTAGTTTGCTACTGATTACATAATGGCACAGCATGTTAATCATATTGTAGACTGCGCCTATCTATGTGTTTGATACTTACTGTTAAGAATTACCTGTTTGCCTTAACTTAAATATCTACTTGTTTGTTTAACTGCTTTGCTGCTGCAACAGCGGGTTACAATGATGTTAATAACTACTTTTCAGCATCCAATTGAAACTCTTTAATTCCTTGTTTGTTTAACTGGTTTGCTGTTATGACTCCCAGTTGAGATGTTTTGCTAACTTCAACTTTTCTAAATCCAATCGGAACTTTAATGGCAAAACAGGTTAGCCCAAGATCAAAGAGCGAGGTGCCCATGGATGTTGCATCATCCCACAGTAGTGGCACCGGCCCAATCGTGCATTATGAATTGCCAACTGCTGATGCTCTAGAGGCTAAACTAGTGGTAGAAAGAGATTCTGCTTCTGCACTTAGAGATGAAGTTGACATGTTGAGGAAGAAAATAGCACAATCACAAGCAGTACTCAAGACAACCATTAAATATTTGGTGGATTTCAAAACGAAGCAAGCTGAGAGTGACCAGATTGTTAAGGTCCTGAAGGAAAAAAGGAAATTAAATTCCTACTTGGTAAATCATAGGTGAAATTTTCTTTCCATAGTTGAATAACCTTTGTGTTGTCTGTTCATGTAATCAATCAAACCATTTGTTTTAGAGATCATGTAATAATTGTTTTTTTTGGTTTGTAATTTTATTTGAGCACAAGTCTGTATTAATTGATAAGACTCAGAGACATTTCATTTGGATTGCTGTGCCAGACCTACAAATATGCCAATCGGGCTAAATGTGCATTCAACAATAGTAGTAGTATAGATGGACCATAAGTGGCACGCATCAGAAAGGGCCAAGAAGCTAGCTAAAAAGGATGTTTTTGTAGCCAAAAAAAAGTACAGCGGCCTGGCTTATGTATGTTAGTTGATATTATTGATCCATATACTCTATAAGTGTTTATATGTCTGTTAGTTCTGTACATTCTTGGTTGATTGACTCGGTATTTGAATCTTGATACATCGCTTGTGTACATATCTAAATGGGAGTACACATTATGCTGCGTGTGACATTTGAGTTGGACATGAAGTGTTCCAAATATTCGAATTCACCTTAAACTGGATTCTAGTTTCTGAATTTGAGTATCGGCATTTGTAAACCATATTCATATATGACAGCGGAATACATCTTTGTCGTCCTTTTGAAGATATATAAAAACACATAGAATGATTTATAAAGATTCATATAGGAATACAAAATGGATTCGAATTTAGTTGACAGGGTAAATGTGGATGCTTATTGTCCCAAAATTCGAAAGAAGCAGCAAAATGTCCACTCCCACGTCGGCTGCCCGAAGCCAAGTGTTTGGGAGATGGAAATTACTGTCTACCCATTACACGGACAATCCATCGGCCCAATTTCCACTGCTCTAAATAGGGGTAGGTTAGTAACTTCAATTAGATGTGACACGACCGCCTCTGAGCCCATTCCGACACGGTGGGCGTCAAACATGGGCGGCAAAACTCATTTGATTCAAGCTCGTCCGAAAGACCTATGTTTCTCCCTCCATTCCCCATTCATACACGGTGGGCGGCAAAACAAACTCGACTCGGCCGAAATCGATGTAGGCAAATATTTTCAATTGGGGCTTCTTTGTAACTTCACTCAGACGTGACACAACCGCCCTACCTGTCAGCCCCGTTCATACACCATGGGCGCCAACCACGGGCGCCAACCACCCTCTCCTCGCCCGAAATCGCTCTGGGCAAATATTGGCGAGATGCGAGATTACCGTCCTATCCCCAACCGATGAGACGTTCAAATTTTAAACGGGGGCTAAGTTCGTAACTTTCCCATGTTTCAGACAAGCCCGTCCCAAAAACATGGTTCCCCATACCTCTCCCTCCATTTTCCCACTCATAAACCGTCCGCACTAGAACACCCCATCCCCACACCAGCCTCCGTCCGCCACCCCATCCATCGCCGCCGTCCTCCACCACATCCATCGCCACCGTCCTCCACCATGTCAGAGCGCCTACCAAGACCGCGTCGTCCACTACTAGAGATGGACGTTTCTCATCCACGGCGACGGACCAATAGCCTTGCATCACGTCCTCTCGCTTCATCGGCGCCGCCGTCCTCTTTGCCGGGGCCACTCACACGACCTTCTCTTCCACGACAACGAGACTTATCCCCCGATGCACCCGTCTACCGTCGCAGATCTGCTTCAACGCCACCGACAGCCATCGCACCCCGATGCCTACACGGCGCCGCAAGAGAGGTGGTACTTCATATCTCCTCAACTTTTTTCTCAACCAGAAAATAGATCTTAACTTGGTTACTCTACTTTATGTTCAGTTCTTAGAATTTAGTTCTTAGTTCGAAGCAAACAATGGATGCTAAATATAATTTCTCCGGTTTGCAGCTTCAAATCTGCCATGGCACAGCCATAATACGGTTTAATTGATCATGCTTAGGGTTTAATTGATTATGTTGGTTCCGTGGTGGTTTCTTTAATAGAAATCAGAGGGGAAACCCTCTTTTGCTTAAAAAATATGCTTAGAGTTTCCCCCTTTTATGATCACCATACGATCAGAATACGTGCTTCGTGTCATAATAACACTGCTCCACCCATCAAGCTAAACAAGCTTAGTTGTTCAAATACGAATCTGATATTATTAAAACAGAGTTGTTTAATTGGTCAGCTAAATGTTCCTAAATTAGTTTCGAAAATGCATGTTCGCCGCTCGGGTGTGTATCTCTACAGGGTGCCCATGGTGGGCCGGCCCACCCTGGGATTTTGGGTCGTCCCAGGCCCCGATTCCCCTCTGTTCTGCTGCGCGCTTCCGATCTCTACTCGCCCCCAGCCGCCTGCCTCGCCGGCGACTTGCCGTCCCCGGACGGCATGACTCTAGGAGGAGACGCCGGACTAACAGGAGGCCAGGAGCCGCTCGCCCAACAGCGTCACCGCTGCCCGGGCACGATGCCGTGCCTACCTTCCCAGTCTGTTCAGGGCTCAGGCGTGCAACACCCACCAAGCCAACCCGATTTATCCTGAGATACGTCCTCAACACTCAGCAGCCACTCCTTATCACCCATTTTCTAATTGATTCATTACTCATTAGGCAGGACTGTCATTAGGGTTCGTTGTGTGCTCAGTGCTACCTACACTTAATGGTTCAGATGTATTCCGGTAATCTTTAGTACCTCTAAAGTTCACAGGGTTTTCAAAATTCCGGCCCTTAGAACAGAAACTAGTCATTTTGGATTGTTGGTCGTAGTGACATTGACCCAGATTACTACTGCAAGCCAGGTTTGTTGACAATTTCACTTGTCTTTCTTACTCATTCAATATAATATCCAATTATTCACGTCGATTAGTTGCAAACAATAAGTGCTAGACAAACTTCTTCATTCAGATTTTGGATGATCTCTTACTGCAGTTACAATTCTGCATACTTGTCCTAGTAAGCTCACAAGTAAATGATTGATTCACTACATCTATGCTTGCCTTGTCATATTTGTTGTCAATATTCTTTTAGGGTGGACCACCCTGTTTCTAAATACTGGAACCGTAGACATGAGTGAATAGTATTTCTCTATGTGATCTCTTCCATCATGTGTGGGTAACGAACACTGCATTGTATAGAAAGAAAGTGTCATTTCCAGCTTTTACATAGGTTTCGATCTTTTACATGGAATACAATCTGCCTACTTGCTTTGTGTCGCACTACCAACACTCCACCCTTGAAGCTAAACATTACGCCACTCATAATTGCTTAGTTTATTTGTTCAAATACGAATTTCACATGATTCTAATGTTCCTACTTCAGTTTTGAAATGTGTGCCTGCTTGTTATAGAGACATAAGGGGTTTGTATTTCTGTGTGTGATCTGGTCAGCACGGTTGGGGAGGTGAACTTTGCATATGCAGGGGTTTATAGGGAGACACTCTCCGAGTTGAATCCGCAATGCATTCCATAGATAATCTGACTACTTTTTATGTTTTCATGAATCTCAGATTATGAACAACATCATAATGATTATGAGCTTGCGCGCATGAAAAGAATAATGCAGAACAATGCCATGGCTGTCAAACTTGGCATTAAGGGACTGAAATCAAGTCTGGATGCAATGCAATGCAAACGCTCTCCACCTACAGATTCATGCTCTGAATATGATCCTAACAGTGATTCTGAGCTAGAGGGAGAACTAAGTCAATGTAGCTCCCTAGTGGAGGAGTCAGAGGAAGATGCCCTATCTTATTCACCCATCAAGGTACTTGCTCTAACTTTCCAAGGTACATTGCTCGCACATATCTTGCAACTGATGCTTTGCATTGCTTCTACTTTGTTGAACTTCCATTAGCTTAGTTTACACATCATGTATGTGAATACGCCCTGCCTATCCATTTTCAGTACATATTCCATCTGTCATCATACCATATTTATCCATTCAAATGTTGTTCTTGTGTATCAGACGTTCAAAAGGAAGAGGGCGATTGCTGATCATGGAGGAGCACAAGCAAAGTATTTGGAAAAGGTAGTGGCACCTGATAAATCAAATAGCCCATTAGGTGTAGTTGCAATATCACTTGACCCACAAAATACCCCAACTTAAGCAGACTCTAGCCCTACTACACTGGTCATTTCTGATGCCCCAACTAAGCAGACCCCAACTGCAACAAACAGTATGATTATGCCAGTTGACATAGCACCAGCTGTATGACACAAAACCCCCATTCCAGCAAAGAGTACACCAAATCCAGTTGCCAAATCCCTTTTCGAACCAGAGAGAGCCCCAATTGCAGCAAATAGGACCCCTGTTCCATTTCTTCCCAGTTTAGAAGACGAAGCTTATGTTGTTGTTAGGAACTTTGTGCGCATCTTTCCTTCATGGAAAGATTATACCACAGACACAGAACAATTTCCAGTCTTCCTCCGCAACTTACGCGTAAGTAATGTACTAATGTTATTCATGGTCATTACTACATATGTTTCTGCTGACAGAAGACACAAGATTTCATTATTTTAAATAGGCGAGGAGCAAACTGGATTGTGATGACGAGCAAGGGTTGGTTGCGCTTTTTAAGCACTCGTTGATGAAGTATCGTTCCTACCTGAGGCAAGCACACTTCGATGGCAAGCCTCTGAATGAAATTTCTATAAAGTCTTCGGTGCTACATTTATCCGACGGTGACTAGAATAATCTTGTTACACATTGGTCTCGGCTGCAGCGTAAGGTGCTGTCTATGATATCACATCACAATTTGAACTACATTTCTGCATTTGCCTTAATGTCTCACTTGTACGAAAACTGTTAGCAGAAGAACATTCGTTCTCAAGGGACCACAGAATCTCGCAACTATACTGCACACTGCATTGCTCTTGTGAGTACCTCTTGCCCTGTATGACCATACTTACTTTCATAGCTGTTTGATTATGTAGCATCACTGCACATGTTAGCCTCGTAATCGTCCATTTGGTGGACATTATAAGATCCGTATGGACTCTTACATAAATTTAGAATCAACCCAATGCTTTTGAAGAGGTTTAGCTCTGCAGTCCTCTTGTAAGGACTGAACCTGGTCTATCACTGTACTTACATTAACAGCTACTCCCTCTGTCCCATAATATAAGAATGTTTTGTACAGTACACCAGTGTTCAAAACACTCTTGTATTATGGGAAGAGGGATTGGTTCATTTTGTAGCATTCTGCATCTTATCTCCCTCGCCCACCATTTACTAAAAAAGATCAGATCTATATTTAATCTTACCAACAAGTAGAATACACAGACAATGCCAGTGCAGAAGTGTAGCCCATTGCTCTTGTCAGTACATTTTGTCCTGTAACGCTTGTACTTCCAGGGATTGGTAGTTGATTATGTAGCATCAATCTGCATCTTATCTTCATTATCCTCTATCCCTTCCAGTATTATCATATCTATAATTACTTTCTACAAAATGTAGAGTACATGCAATGCTTATGAAGAAGATTCCATGCTGAAATTCTTGAGTTATCCTTCCCTTGACATGGAGAAGGGCATTATAAAGCCGGTGTTAACTGTTAATGTAAGTCAGTCCTTCTAAAGCCTTTATCCTCAACTGCTGTTTAATTTGCTCATACTCCCTATCATTTATTGCTGTTTAGTTTGCTGTTTCTACCAAAATGCATGTTCGTAAGAATCGTAAGTTCTAAGTTTTACTTGTAAAACCAAATTCCTTATTCATACCATGCACATTACTTAATACTCCCTATATGTATGCTTGTTTTTGTGGATCTATAATCCAGTGTGTGGTGAAGCAGCCCACATTTGCACCTTGTCATCTCATGTTTTATCTTACTGATGTGGCTGATGATATGAACAACATGCCATGCACATTATCCAAAATAGATACAATGATTTTCTTTGCCCTTCATCTATGCTTGTTATGTTGACATGGTAATCCAGTAGTGTGGTGAAGCTCCCCGCATTATGAACAATGCCAAATTATGCTATTGATATTTTGAACTTGCTCTTTATTTTCTAATTTGAAATTGGATAGAATTGACAGAACAGTTACCATCTTTGTTTATACACATGCAAAACCTGTCATCTCTCTGCTTTGTTTCAGGGTGATATGCCTGATGGCATGCACAAGTCTGCTGAAGGCTGTGAGACAAACCCAACATATATTGTAGCAAAGAAGGCAAAACATCTTGAAGATAGCGAGACAACCCCAAAGTCTTGTCTTGATGCAGTGTTCAAGTTACTTGAGACTAACAGTCAGACAAGCTCACAGAATTCGTTGTCTGAATCAGTTCGACTTCTTCAGTCCCAAGTTCTAGCAGAAAGGCATTATGCAACTCAACATCGACTTGAAGTCCTATCTCTAAGAAAGATTGCGGAGAACACCAATGAGAACCTCATCGCTAAACAGCTACACCTGGAAGCTATGACCGACATGCTAGGCCGGTCTCACAGCCTTGCTCAGCAGCTTGCGCAGCAGTTCCCCCACAAGGCTAACATTTCTTGAACTGTCTTGGAAGTGGTATCGGTTCAGTATTATTTTGTTACGCTACAATGGTGCCCAGTTTTTGTAATCTGCTTCTTCGTTGCACTTTATGATCACTGGTGGCGAACTTCGATGCCCAGTGGATGTAATATACCTTAAATCCTTTATTGTAGAGTGTAGGTCTATTCTTAGTTACTATGCCGTAATTTCTTTATTGTATGGAGTAGGTTTGTTCTTAATTCCTACTGGTTACTACCATCATTCCTATCTAAAAAAAATCAGATGTAGTCGACCGGACCGAAACATTCGACACTAACGGGCCAGGTTTTTAGTGGGCCACAATTGGGCCGGCCTGCTCTTTCTTGGGCCTGAATGATTGGGGCCTTCACACATTGTGCCAGGCCCAAACTTACACCAGCCTATATTTTAGTTGGGCCTTTTGTCGACCCAGCGCTTAGTTTGGCCCAGGTAGCATTGGGCCATTAACTGCCGAGATGAAACCATGGGCCTTTAGCATGCCAAAATGCATGTTGGGCCTCAATTTTCACTAGTCGTCGACGGGCCTTCAGCAGGCCGAAATGTAGACCGGGCCATTTTGGGCCCAGTTAGCTCACGGGCCGTTACCAGGCCAAAACATATCTCGGGCCTTAGTTGGCACACTGATATCATGGGCCTTTAAGAGGCCAAAAGCTTAGCACATGCACCAATGGGCCGAATTACGTGACAGGCCTTTAACAGGCCCAAAGTCACGTTGGGCTTAACTATTGCCACCTTTAGCATGGGCCGTTAGTGGGCCCGATGTCCCGTCGGACCATATATGGCCCATGGGCAGCACGGGCCATTCCCAGGCCGAAAGTCACACCGGGCTGAAATGGGCCCATGTCTACATCAG
The DNA here is from genome assembly GCF_002162155.2 of Triticum dicoccoides. NCBI lineage: Eukaryota > Viridiplantae > Streptophyta > Magnoliopsida > Poales > Poaceae > Triticum > Triticum dicoccoides. Next base: position 412,831,013 of record NC_041382.1, read on the forward strand.
GCCTCTAACAGGCCGAAAGTCACTGGGCTGTAGTTGGGCCCAAATATTCGACAAACAATTAACGGGCCAGATCTGGCTTCGGGCTGCAAATGGGCCCAAATATTGGGCGTACAATTAACGGGCCAGGTCTGGCTTCGGGCCGTAAATGGGCCCAAATATTGGGCAAACAATTAATAGGCCAAATCTGGCTTCGGGCCGTAAATGGGCCTTTATTAAGCAGGCCGTTATTGGGCTGGCCCACTAGTACCTGATTAAGTTCTACGGGCCTTTGACTGGGCCGGCCTTTTTAACCTATATGGGCCTCTGTTGGGCCCAGCCACGTGTCGACGTATCATAGGCATGTCTCCTCCAATGTACGGGCGACATCTGGCCCACTGACGAGCTGACAGGTCTGCCCTTCGGCCAATCAGAATTTTACACGTGAAAATTTCCCATTGGTCAGGGCTGTTAACGGGTTATCGGATCCAAAATCCGACCCGATAGCTTAACAGCGTTCCGTTACGGTGGATGCCACGTGTCGGTCACCCTTGACGAAAGCACTTCTGTGACGCGCGATTTATCGTCATGGAAGTGGAAACTTCCGTGATGATAATTTTGGTAATGTCATGGAACACTTCTACGACAGCACAGGTATGACTATCTTGATTCTGTCATAAAATCGCCATAGATGTACATGCATGACAAAAAAACGCGACCTACTATGACAAACACGTATCATCACGGAAGTGTATTTTTTTGTAGTGTTATATCCGCACCTGGCAACAGAATCAAACAAGGCAGGGGCATGCAACAGACTAATATCACGAGTTTCAACACTAAAGACCAGGTTATAAGGAATAGGAATATCAGGATAATCCTATGCAAGAAAATGATGGTGTTCCATGGCTGCACGGTCTAGATAAACCTTGGTCAGAGGGTAATCGTGAGGGTGTATCCCAACATTAAAGTGGGCCGCCAAGCGAGTAGCATAAATCCCTCCATGTATTTTACCCTGAGATTTATTAAGATGGAGGCGACGAGCCACAATAGCTCCCAAGCTATAAGTGCTTTCGCCCACTAATGCACGACACAAAACAGCAAGGTCTGGTGAGCTGAGCGCTCCCACCTTCTCCCTAGCAAGCAAGAATTTTGCAATGAAAAGTGCAAAGTAGTGAACAACAGGAAAATGCAAGCCAGCGGCAGTGGTAGCTGACACCCCTCTCTCATTTCCCACTGTCAAAGTGTGATAAAAGTCTTTGAACCCAGCTGGTCTAGGCTCAGCCAAGCTCCCATCAGAAGGGATCATGCATATGTCACAAAATTTAGTAAGTGGTATCTGATGGTTTTCAGCATATAAATCAAAGCTAACTTCAGGAGGATTATTCCTAGGCAGGAAAGTAAAGCTCTGAACAAAAATTTTTGTGAGGACTAGGTGTTGTTCACACTCATCTGCGATGAAGTCGGTGAGGCCGGCATTTGCAGCATATTGCATGAACTCCTGAAGGATTCCAGCCTCTTCCAGGAATGGAGATCACTATCAGATGACTTCCCAATAACACCCTTGGAGTTCTTCTTGGAGCCAAACTTCCTAAAGATATTCGTGATTTTCCTATGAACAAAATTCTGAAATTTATTAGCCCACAAAATTTTCTCAACAAAGCTTCACAAAAATGATACCAACTACTCATAGGGATACATAGAGGCCATAGCAAGCATTCAAACTACTTAGAACACTAAGAATTCAACATGCAAGATCATCTACAACAACACCAAGAGTAGCTAATTATTCAAAATATAAACCACTAAAACAAAAACTAATTGGACAAATGGTGGAGTCACATACCAAGCAACAATCCCCCGAAACAGTTTTGGAAACGGAGCTTCGAGCAAAGAGAACGAAATCCGCGGGCTTGAGGGCAAGAACATGGGAGAGAGAGAGCAATGGAGATTTTTTTTTCTGGAGGTAGGTGATGATGTGGTGTAAAGAGATAAGTGAGGAGGGCCACGTGGGGACCATAACCCACCAAGGCACGCCTGGGGGTCCTAGCACGCCTAGCTGGGTTGTGCCCACCTGGTGCACCTCCCTCTAATGTTATTTGCATAAAAAATTCTTAAATATTCAAAAAATCATATTAAATTTTCAAGGCATTCTGAGAACTTTTATTTTTGGGTCATTTTTTTATTGCACAGGAAAATCAGAAAACAGACAAAATATGTCATTTTATTTTATTGAACTAATAAAAACAGAGAATAACAAGTAGAGACAGAAAGTAGTGCTTACTAAATTCATCAACTTCATACCGTTCAAAAATGATCCATTAATAAGGTTGATCAAGTCTTATTAACAACCACTTCCGATTAGCATGAAACCGAAGAACTTTCGTAAATCACTAAGTTACCTCAATGGGGATACGAATGCCCCCAACAATAAGCATTTCATATTTCTTTTTGATAGTAGGTAGAGGTATTTGAAAACTTCCAATAGTGACTGTCGGAGATTTTTCAATAACATTAATACCATTCACTTGGAATTGTTTCTTCGGAAAGTGCACCGTATGCTCATTACCATTGATATGAAAAGTGATCTTGCTTTTGTTGACCAGCCCCTGCAGTATTCAAGAAGGGTCTACCAAGGATAATCGACATGTTGTCGTCCTCGGGCATCTCAAGTATAAGAAAGTCAATCAAAATAGTAACATTAGCAACAGCAACGGACACATCCTCACAGATACTGATAGGTATGGCAGTTGATTTATCAGCCATTTGCAAAGATATTTCAGTAGGTGTGAGTTTATTCAAATCAAGTCTTTTATATAAAGAGAAAGGCATAACACTAACACCAGCTCCTAAATCACACAAAGCAGTTTTCACATAATTCTTTTTGATAGAGCTAGGTATAGTTGGAATTCCTGGATCTCCAAGTTTTTTAGGTACTCCATCTTTAAAAGTATAATTAGCAAGCATAGTGGATATTTCAGCTTTCGGAATTTTCTCTTATTTGTGATGATGTCTCTCATATACTTTGCATAAGGAGGCATTTTCAAGATATCAGTCAAGCGAGTATGCAAAAAGACTGGCCTCGGCATTTCAACAAAACATTCAAATTCTTCATCATCATTCTTTTTACTTGACTTAGGTGGAAAAGGCATAGGTTTTTGAACCCATGGTTCTCTTTCTTTACCATGTTTTCTAGCAATGATGTCTCTTTTATCATACCTCTCATTCTTAGGTTGTGGGTTATCAAGATCAACAGGTGGTTCTATCTCAACATCATTGTCTGGTTCCTTATTATTCGGTAGGGAGTCTTCATGAACATCATCATTATCTTTTTCATTATCCCTAGGTGAGTGTTCATTACCAGACTGAGTTTTAGCATCAGAGATAGAAGTTTCATTTTTATTATCAGGAGGTTTCTCTATTTCAGGTTCACTAGGAGCATGCAAAGTCCTATCATTTTTCTTTTTCTTTCTAGAAGGATTAGGTGCACTAGTGTTAGCTCTTTGTAAATCTTGTTCAATTCTTTTTGGGTGCCCCTCAGGATAAAGTGGTTCCTGAGTCATTGTACCTCCTCTAGTTGCAACTCTGACAGCAAAGTCATGCATATTATTATTCATTCCATCAAGAAATTCTCTTTGGGATTTAGCAACTTGTTCCAACTGAGTTTTAACCATAGAAGCATGCTTTCCAAAGCCTGTAACATCATTTTATATTCTAAATAACAAGTCACGCAAGCGAGCAATCATATCAGAATTGTATTTCAATTGTTTCATAACATTTGCATTGAAGTGATCTTGTTTTCTAATATAATTTCCAAACTCATAAAGGCATGGACTAGGATGCATATTGTGAGGATTTTCATCATCAATGAACTTCATAAGAGAATTTACCTCTACCACCTTAGGAGGTGGTGGTGTATTAAGCCCATGTATTTCTTCAATAGGAGGTAAAATTTTAATATCCTCAGCTTTAATACCTTTTTGCTTCATAGATTTCTTTGCCTCTTGCATATCTTCCAGACTGAGATATAATATACCCCTCTTCTTCGGAGTGGGTTTAGCCGGTAGTTCAGGAATAGCCCAATCATCATAATTTTTCAATATATTATTTAATAACTCTTCAGCTTGGCCAACAGTTCGTTCCCTGAAAACACAACCAGCACAACTATCTAGGAAATCCCTAGAAGCGTCGGTTAGTCCATTATAGAAGATATCAAGTATTTCATTTTTCTTAAGAGGATGATCAGGCAAAGCATTAAGTAATTGGCAAAGCCTCACCCAAGCTTGTGGGAGACTCTGTTCTATGATTTGCACAAAGTTAAATATTTCCTGTAAGGCAGCTTGTTTCTTATGAGTAGGAAAATATTTTTCATAAAAGTAATAATTCATATCCTGGGACTATGCACACAACCAGGAGCGAGAGTATTGTACCAAGCTTTAGCATCACCCTTTAATAAGAAAGGAAATAATTTGAGAATAAAGTAATAGCGAGTTTTCTCACCATGAGTAAAAAGGGTGGATATGTCATTCAACTTAGTAAGATGTGCCATAACAGTTTCAGTTTCATAACCATGGAAAGGATTAGATTTAACCAAAGTAATTAACTCTCGGTCGATAGAGAATTAATCCTTGTCATTAATAAAGATAGGTGAAGTGCCAAACTTAGGATTACATTTCATTCTGGCATTGAGAGATTTTTCTTTATACTTGCATAATAATTTCTCTAGATCATCTCTATCTCTGCAAGCAAGAATATCTCTAGTTGTTTCTTCACTCATAACATAACCTTCCAGTACCTTAGGCAATTCATATCTAGGAAGACTATTTCTAGTAGGTGTTTCAGGAGAATCAGTTTCAAGCTCATCATTAGATTCAACAACATCATGTTGTATAACTATAGCAATTTTTTTATCAAGAAATTCACCAAGTGGCACATCATCATTATCAAGCAAGGTACTAGCATCATCATAAGAATTATCCATAGCAGAAGTAGCATCATCAATAACTTGCGACATATCAGAATTAATAGCATGTGGCGGTGTTGCAAGTTTACTTATAACAGAAGGTGAATCTAAAGCGGAACTGGATGGCAGTTCCTTACCTCCCCTCATCTTTGAGGGAAATATCTTAGTCTTAGAAACCTTCAAATTCTTCATAGTGATAATATGATAATAATCCCAATTGACTCAACAAATATAGCTATGCTCCCCAGCGACGACGCCAGAAAAAGGTCTTGATAACCCACAATTGTAGGGGATCACAACAGTTTTCGAGGGTATAGTATTCAACCCAAATTTATTGATTCGACACAAGGGGAGCCAAAGAATATTTGAAGGTATTAGCAGCCGAGTTGTCAATTCAACCACACCTGGAGATTAATTATCTGCAAGAAAGTGATCAGTAGCAAAGTAGTATGATAGTTTTGATAATAGTAGCATGATACGTCTCCAACGTATCTATAATTTTCGATTGCTCCATGCTATTATATTATCTATTTTGGATGTTAATGGGCTTATTTTTACACTTTTATACTATTTTTGGGACTAACCTATTAACCGGAGGCCCAGCCGAAATTGATGTTTTTTTGCCTATTTTAGAGTTTCGCTGAAAAGGAATATCAAACGGAGTCCAAACGGAATGAAACCTTCGAGAGCGTTATTTTTGGAACAAACATGATCCAGGAGACTTGGAGTGGACGTAAAGCAATCAACGAGGCGGCCACGAGGCAAGGGGCACGCCCACCCCCTGGGTGCGCCTTCCACCCTTGTGGGTCCCTCGTTGCTCCACCGACGTACTTCTTCCTCCTATATATATCCATATACCCCACAAACATCCAAGAGCACCACGAAACCCTATTTCCACCGCCACAACCTTCTGTACCCAAGAGATCCCATCTTGGGGCCTTTTTTGGAGCTCCGCCGGAGGGGGCATTGATCACGGAGGGCATCTACATCAACTCCATGGCCCCTCCGATGATGTGTGAGTAGTTTACTTCAGACCTTCGGGTCCATAGCTAGTAGCTAGATGGCTTCTTCTATCTCTTTGGATCTCAATACAAAGTTCCGCTCGATTCTCTTGGAGATCTATTCAATGTAATCTTCTTTTGTGGTGTGTTTGTCGAGATCCGATGGATTGTGGGTTTATGACAAGTTTATCTATGAACAATATTTGAATCTCCTCTGCATTCTTTTATGTATGATTGGTTTATCTTTGCAAGTCTCTTCGAATTATCAGTTTGGTTTGGCCTACTAGATTGATCTTTCTTGCAATGGGAGAAGTGCATAACTTTGGGTTCAATCTTGCGGTGCTCGATCCCAGTGACAGAAAGAGAACCAACACGTATTGTATTGTTGCCATCGAGGATAAAAAGATGGGGTTTACATCATATTGCATGAGTTTGTCCCTCTACATCATGTCATCTTGCTTAAGGCGTTACTCTGTTCTTATGAACTCAATATTCTGGATGCATGCTGGATAGCGGTCGATGTGTGGAGTAATAGTAGTAGATGCAGAATCGTTTCGGTCTACTTGTCTCAGACATGATGCCTATATACATGATCATGCCTAGATATTCTCATAATTATTCGCTTTTCTATCAATTGCTCGACAGTAATTTGTTCACCCACCGTAATACTTATGCTTTGTTGAGAGAAACCACTAGTGAAACCTATGCCCCGGGGTCTATTCTCCATCATACAAGTTTCCAATCTACTTTATTTTGCAATCTTTCCTTTCAATCTATATCAGAAAAATACCAAAAATATTTATCTTATTATTATCATCTCTATCATATCTCACTCTTGCAATTGGCCGTGAAGGGATTGACAACCCCTTTATTGAGTTGGTTGCGAGGTTCTTATTTGTTTGTGTAGGTACGAGGTGACTCGCGTGTGGTCTCCTACTGGATTGATACCTTGGTTCTCAAAAACTGAGGGGAATACTTATGCTACTTTACTGCATCACCCTTTCATCTTCAAGGGAAAATCAATGAAGTGCTCAAGAGGTAGCATAGCACCAGCAACGGTAACAGTAACAGTGATAGCATTAATTTGGTAGCAAGTGTAACAGTGACGATAGCAGTAGTAACTTAGCAAGAACAATATAGGATAAATTCGTAGGCATTGGATTGGTGACTTGTTGGATGATATTCATCATGAGACAGTTATAACCTAGGGCGATAAGGCACTAGCTCCAGTTCATCGATATAATGTAGGCATGTATTCTGTAAATAGTCATACGTGCTTTATTAAAAGAACTTGCAGGACATCTTCTGTCCTACCCTCCCGTGGCAGCGGGGTCCATATTGGAAACTAAGGGATATTAAGGCCTCCTTTTAATAGAGAACCGGAACAAAGCATTAACACATGGTGAATACATGAACTCCTCAAACTACGGTGATCACCGAAAGAAGTCCCAGTTATACTCACTCCGGGGTTACCGGATCATAACACGTAGTAGGTGACTATAACTTGCAAGATCGGATCTAGAACATGGATATAATGGTGATAACATAAACGGTTCAGATCTGAAATCATGGCACCCGGGCCCAAAGTGACAAGCATTAAGCATGGAAAAGTCATAGCAACATCAATCTAAGAACATAATGGATACTAGGCATCAAGCCCTAACAAAACTAACTTGAGTACATGATGAATCTCATCCAACTCCTCACCGACCAGCGAGCCTATGAAGGAATTACTCACTCCCGGTGGGGAGCATCATGGAATTAGCGATGGAGAAGGATTGGTGATGACGAAGAACGAAGATCCCCCTCTCCGGAGTCCCAAACGGACTCCAGATCTGCCCTCCCGAGGAAGAACAGGGCTTGGCGGCGGCTCCGTCTCGTGGATCATGATAATTCTTTCTCCCTCATTTTTTCTCCGAAAATAGGATTTTATAGCGTTGGTTTCAGGGTCTGTGGGGCCACCAGGTGGGGACAACCCACCAGGCCGCGCCAGGAGTGGGGGCGCGCCCTGGTGGGTTGTGCCCACCCAGGTGCCCCTCTCCGGTGGATCTTGGCTCCAGAAATTCTTATTTAATGTATAAATAATCCTTGCAAAGTTTTGTTCCATTCCGAGAAATTTTATTTCTGCACAAAAACAACACCATGGTAGTTCTGCTGAAGACATCGTCAGTCCGAGGTTAGTTTCATTGAAATCATGCAAATTAGAGTCCAAAACAAGAGGAAAATCGTTAGGAAAAGTAGATACGTTGGAGACGTATCAGCCACCGTAACCATCTGTACCCATGAGATCCCATCTTGGGGCCTTTTCCGGCAACCTGTCGGATGGGCATTCGATCACAAAGGGCTTCTACATCAACTCTATTGCCCTTCTGATGAAGCGTGAGTAGTTTACCATAGACCTACGGGTCCATTGCTAGTATCTAGACGACTTCTTCTCTCTCTTTGATCCTCAATACCATGTTCTCCTCGTTGTTCTTGGAGATCTATCCGATGTAATATTATTTTTTGGTGTGTTTGTCGAGATCCAATGAATTGTGGATTTATGATGAGTTTATCTATGAATATTATTTGAATCTTCTCTGAATTCTTATATGCATGATTTGATATCTTTGTATTTCTCTTCGAATTATTGCATTGGTTTGGCGAACTAGATTGGTTCTTCTTGCAATGGGAGAGGTGCTTAGTTTTGGGTTCAATCTTGTTGTGTCCTCACCCAGTGAAAAAGTAGGGGTAGCGAGGCACACATTGTATTGTTGCCATCAAGGGTAAAAATATGGGGTTTCCATCATATTGCTTGAGTTTATCCCTCTACATCATGTCATCTTACTTAAGGTGTTACTCCGTTCTTATGAACTTAATACTCTAGATGAATGCTGGATAGCGGTCGATGTGTGCAATCATAGTAGTAGATGCAGGCAGGAGTCTGTCTACTTGACACGAACATGATGCCTATATTCATAATCATTGCCTTGGATATCGTCATAACTTTGCGCTTTTCTATCAATTGCTCGACAGTAATTTGTTCACCCACCGTATTATTTTCCTTCAGGAGAGAAGCCTCTAGTGAAACCTATGGCCCCGGGGTCTATTTTCCATAATATATTTTCAGATCTATAAACCAAAAAACCCCAAAAATACCTTGCTGCAATTTATTTAATTTTACTTTGTTTTACGTTGTAGTAAGCTTTTATATCTATCTCTATCAGATCTCACCTTTGCAAGTGACCGTGAAGGGATTGACAACCCCTTTATCACGTTATGTGCAAGTGTTTGATTGTTTGTGCAGGTGCATAGATTGGAGATTTGCGTGTATCTCCTCCTGGATTGATACCTTGGTTCTTAACTGAGGGAAATACTTATCTCTACTTTGCTGCATTACCCTTTCCTCTTCAAGGGAAAAGCCAACACAAGCTCAAGAAGTAGTAGGAAGAATTTCTAGCGCAGTTGCCGGGGAGATCTACATCAGGCCTACCAAGTACCCACCATAAACTCTCATCTCTTGCATTACATTATTTGCCATTTGCCTCTCGTTTTCCCCTCCCCCACTTCTAAAACGATTTCAGAAAAACACAAAAAGATTTGCCCTTTTTTCGCTCTTCTTCCGTTCGTCTTTTTGTTTGCTTTTCGTTTGCTTTTCATTTGCTAGTGTGCTAGATTGCTTGCTTTGTCACGATGTCTCAAGAAAATACCAAGTTGTGTGACTTTTCCAATACTAACAATAATGATTTTATTATTACTCCGATTGCTCCCGCCACTAGTGCGGAATCTTATGGAATTAATGCCGCTTTGCTGAATCTTGTTATGAAAGATCAATTTTTCGGCCTTCCTAGTGAAGATGCCGCATCCCATCTAAATAATTTTGTTGAGCTATGTGATATGCAAAATAAAAAAGATGTGGATAATGATATTGTTAAATTGAAGCTATTTCCATTCTCACTACGAGATCGTGCTAAAACTTGGTTTTCATCTTTGCCTAAAAATAGTATTGATTCATGGAATAAGTGTAAAGATGTTTTTATCTCCAAGTATTTTCCTCCCACTAAGACCATCTCCCTTAGGAATGATATAACGAATTTTAAGCAACTTGATCATGAACATGTTGCACAATCTTGGGAGAGGCCGAAATTGATGATAAGATATTGCCCTACTCATGGTTTAAGTTTATGGATGATCATACAAATTTTTTATGTCGGATTGAATTTTGCATCTAGAAATCTTTTAGATTCGGCTGCGGGAGGTACTTTTATGGAAATCACATTAGGATAAGCTACTAAACTCCTAGATAATATTATGGCTAATTACTCTCAATGGCATACCGAAAGATCTTCCACTAGTAAAAAACTGCATGCGATTGAAGAAATTAATACTTTGAGTGGAAAGACGGATGAACTTATGAAATTGTTTGCTAGTATGAGTGCTCCTATTGATCCTAATGATATGCCTTTGTATACTTTGATTGAGAACTATAATGAATCTATGGATGTGAATTTTGTTGGTAGGAATAATTTTAGTAATAACGCGTACAGAGGTAATTTCAAAACTAGGAAGTTTCCTAGTAATTCCTCTAATAATTATGGTAATTCCTACAAAAATTCTTATGTAAATTATAATAAGATGCCATCTGATCTTGATAACAATATTAAACAATTTATTAATTCGCAAAAGGTTTTCAATGCTATGGTTGAAGAAAAATTGCTTAAGATTGATGATTTGGCTAGGAACGTTGATAGAATTTCTCGTGAGATTGGTTCTTTGAAAATTAGATCTATGCCACCCAAGTATGATATTAGTGAATCTCTGAAAGCTATTAAAATTTCTATTGATTAGTACAAAGAAAGAACCGCTAGGATGCGTGCTAAGCGAGATTGGTTTGTAAAAGCATTTTCTTCGATTTCTTGTGATAGTAATGATGAAGATCTTAAAGTGATTGGTGTAACTCCTATTAAATCATTGTTTTCTAATATAAATCTTGATAAATATGGGACTGGAGATGAGTGAACTTTAGCTAGAAGGTGTCCCAATGATTCAGAGTTTATAGATCTTAATGCAAAAATTGATAAAAGTGGGATTGGAGAGGTCAAAACTTTAAGTAGCGATGAACCCACTCTTTTAGATTTCGAGGACTTTAATTATGACAATTGCTCTTTGATAGACTGTATTCCTTGTTGCAATCCATGTTGAATTCTCCTCATGCTTATAATAAAAATAAAGCTTTTACTAAACATATCGTTGATGTTATGATGAAATCTTTTGAAGAAAAACTTGAATTGGAAGTTTCAATCCCTAGAAAGATTTGTGATGAGTGGGAACCTACAATTAAGATTAAAATTAAAGATTATGAGTGCCATGCTTTGTGTGATTTGGGTGCTAGCGTTTCCACGATTCCAAGAACTATATGTGATGTGCTAGGTTTCCATGAATTTGAAGATTGTTCTTTGAATTTGCATCTAGCGGATTCCACTATTAAGAAACCTATGGGAAGAATTAATGATGTTCTTATTGTTTCAAATAGGAATTATGTGTGTGTAGATTTCATTGTGCTTGATATAGATTGCAATCCTACATGTCCTATTATTCTTAGTAGACCTTTCCTTAGAATAATTGGTGCAATTATTGACATGAAAGAAAGAAACATTAGATATCAATTTCCGTTAAGGAAGGGCATGAAAACTTTGCAAGAAAGAAAAATAAATTGCCATATGAAGCTATTATGAGAGCTACTTATGGTTTGCATACCAAAGCTGACAATACATAGACCTATGTTTTATGCCTAGCTAGGGGCGTTAGACAATAGCGCTTGTTGGGAGGCAACCCAATTTTATTTTATTTTAATGTTTTTGATTTTATTTTTCAATTAATACACATTATTACCTCTTTAGTAATTGTGTTTTGGTGTTTTTAATTAGTGTTTGATCCAAGTAAAGCCTTTCGGATACTTTGGTGTATCGTTGATTTGATCTTGCTAAAAACAGAAACTTTTGCGCCTAGAAATATAATTGATCTGAGCTGCTGGAACATGATAAAATCCTGGTTTTTCATACAAGATTGATATATGAATTTCCTCTGTTGTCCTAATTTTTAAGAATTTTTGGAATTACAGAAGTATACAAAGTTTACAGATTACTACAGGCTATTCTGTTTTTTGACAGATTCTGTTTTCTGTGTGTTGTTTGCTTATTTTGATGAATCTATGGGTAGTATCGAGGGGTATGAACCATGGAGAAGGTGGAATACAGTAGATATTAAACCAATATAAATAAAGAATGAGTTCACAATAGTACCAAAAAGTGGTGATTTATTTTCTTATACTAATGTCGGAGTAAATAACCATGGGTAGCCTAGCCGGCTCCCCCTGGCCCTTCTGAAAAAATTACGAGCCGATTCGGCCCTCAAGAATCCAAGATGCAGGGCCGCCTTCCCCTTGCCGGCTGTCTCTAGGCCGGCTATCGAAAGGCGGCCCGACTTCAGCCCTCATGAAGAGAAGCCATGGGAGGGCCGGCTCCGAGAAGCCGGCCGCGAGAAGGCCGACTCCAAGAAGCCGGCTCCCATAAAGCGGTCAAGATCGTACCCTCGAAGTCTGCATCCACATAACGGCGATGTGACGGGGCGTGGCTACAGTGAAGCCTGCCACCCCCGAATCCCGAAGCACGCCTGGCAAAGTGCGCTGTACGGATGGCCATGACCCATTCGGGGCAGCACTGTTGCCACATTGACCCTGATGTCATCCACGACGGGCTACCAGTGCGGCCCACAGGAAGTGGGCCCCTTCAGGCAGAGAGACACCCGAAGGCGGCCAGACCTCCCCCGGTCGGCCCAAGATAGAGCCGGCTCCCCATAGCCGGCTTGCCACCTCCCTCGAAGAAGACGCCCCATTAAGGAGACAAGATGCGGTGGGGCTACAGTGATCGCCCACCGGGCAGCAGCACTGTAGCCACGCCCACTTCGGCGAAGCCCTCGCCACCAAGATTGAGCAACAGTAACCAGCCGCCGACAAGGCCCTGACAGTGGGGCCTGCCTGTCGACCAAGGAGCCGGCAGCCGGCGGGACCCACTAGCCGGCGGGCCCCAGCAGCCGGCGCAGAAGCCGGAGAGCGTAGACACAGACGGCTGGGCCCCGCGCCCAGCCGGATTACCATTGTACCCCCGGGGGGTAGGCCTATATAAACCCCCCGGGGCATCCATGCAAAGGGAGATGAATCCCTGCTAGTCTCAGACACCACATAGGGAGGAGAAGAGAGCAAGCCGTGCCCTTCTTCCTCCTCTCGCCAACAGCTCAAGGATCACCGTGTAGCTACTTGTTCATCTAGTGACCATGCGGAGACCCCGCAGAGCAGCAGTAGGGGTGTTATCTCCACGGAGAGCCCCGAAGCTGGGTAAGATTCGCCGGCATGCATGTCTTCGCCTCATCCCGTTTCCAGGCACCGGCGATGTCTTACTGGCTCCCACAATGATAAGCCACTCATTGGCATATGTCGCACCTACCACCCGACATTTGGCGCCCACCGTGAGGCTAGGTGCACCATCGTCCGGAGACCTGTTCTGGACGGGAACCCTCTTCCTCCCCCGGGAGCGTAGCCAGCGCGGCACGCCCGATGGCGCTTGCCACGACGTGCTACAAGGCGTCACCAACATCTGTGCGGCGAGCAGCCTCGCCAATCTCCTTGACAAGACTCTCATGTCTGACGAGCTCGCCCCCGACGCGGGCACCGACCACCTCGTCAACCTCCTCGGCCAGCTCCACGTCTCCGGCGAGCCTACCATGGACTTGGAGTCGGTTGGCTCCACTGATCTGATGCCTGTCGACTCCGACACGGCCTCGCTTGACACGTTCCCCACCAACGTCGCGATCTGAAACGACCCGCTTCCCCGGGCCGATGGTTGTGACGCTGTCACCACTGAGGTGATGGTCATCGGCCACGGCGGCGCTTCTGACGAGAGCGCCCACGACGCCCCGCATGCGGTGTTCCACGACTTGTCCATCCCCCTCCCGGCTGATGCCGATGCTGAAGCACTGGAAGCTCGCCGCCTCGCCCTCCTCGCGGAGGGCCGGAAGTTGGTTTCCATGAGACGCCTCGCTGAGGACCACCGATGCGAGGCCGACCGCGCCGCCTTTGGCACGCCGCCCCCAGGCGGGCCTAGCCGGGCCGGCGTTGTCAGACAGCGCGGCGCTGTCGTCGCCGATATGCTAGGAGTCGACCGCCCAGTCTACGCTACTCCACTTGAGAACCAGCGCGCCGCCCAGGCGGCCATAGACGAGCTAGATGGACTGGGGGCCGAAGAGCTCCCCCACATGACCCGGCGCATCCAGCAGCTGATCAATGCAGCCGCGCAGCGGCACGAAGCCGACGCCCGCGCGGAAAGCCCTCCCCCGCGCCGAGATCACGGCGTGACGTCTCGGACGCCGACTACGGGTAAAACCCACGCGCGGCGCGAGAAAGAACCGGCTGCCAGCCGAAGCCGAACCCGAATCTCCATCGAGCGAGACGCAGAAGGCCACCCTCGGGCCGTGGAGTGGCGGGGCAACCTGCCTCCGCCCCGGCCCCGTGGAGAGAGGTATCCCACCCCGCCGCCTGTTGCGCATCCGACTCTCAGCGGCCGGCTAGGTCGCCGCGAATAAGTCGGCGAGAACGACGCCCGCCATCGGATCGACCGCCTGGCGCGATCCCTGGTGCTAGAAGAAGAAGATGATGTCGGCCCGCCTTGCTTCGGCCCACGCATCCGCGATGAGCCTTTCACCAAAGGGTTCTCGCTCCCAAGAGACACACCCAAGTACAATGGCTCCGTGAAGCCAGAAGATTGGTTGATCGACTACTCCACGGCGGCTAGCATAGCCAACGGCAACAGGTGCGTTGCCGTGAAGTACGTGCCCCTCATGCTGCAGGGCACGGCGCGGACCTGGCTCAACAGCCTCAAGCCATACAGCATCAAGAGCTGGCTAGACTTCACAGAAGCCTTCGTCCGCAACTTCACCAGCACCTACAAGCGGGCTCCCAAGCCCAGACAGCTCTCCTTGTGCGTACAAGGCCCGTCGAGTCCACCCGCGACTACCTCACGCGTTGGGCCGAGCTCCGCAACTCTTGCGAAGGGGTGCACGAGGTGCGAGCCATAGAATACTTCACTGTCGGGTGCCGAGAGGGCACCCTCCTCAAGCACAAGCTCCTCTGCGACGAGCCGACTACCCTCGACGAGCTTCTGATCATAGCGGACAAGTACGCCACCGCCGACTCCTCGATGAAGACCGAACTCCGGGTAGACGCATCCGGAAAGGTACTCAACCCGGCGCCCAAGATGCCGGCTGGGGACTCCGGCCGACGCCCACACCAGAACGACCACAAGCGCAAGGGCCCGGTGCCGCCCTCCACCAGTCGGCAGGTGGCCACAGTCGAAGACGAGCAGCTTGAAGCGCGGCCCGCACCCAAGATGTAGAGGGGCGGCAAGCCGGCTTGGCAGCCGGCCTTCTCCTACGAGCAGACTCTCGACCCCCTGTGCAAGTTCCACAGCAGCGTGAAGCCGTCCAACCACACGACCCGGAAGTGCCACTGGCTCACCCGAATCTCTAAAGGCGAAGGGCTCGCGCCGCCTCCGCTTGCCGGTCCGCCGCCTCTGGCTCCGCAGCCACCGGCCGCTCGGCCCGCAGTCGGAGCCGTGCATGATGAGTTCCCCGACAAGCATGCCGCCTATATCATCTTTACAAGTCAGCCCGAAGACCGGCGCAGCAAACGCCGAGAGCACCAAGAAGTCAGCATGGTTGCTGCCAACCCCGCCGAGCACATGCACTGGTCAGAAAAATCTATAGCTGGAGCCGGACCGACCACCCAGAGGTGATGCCGTCTCCCAGCTCTTATGCGTTGGTTTTGGATGCCACCCTTGCAACGGATAGACGCGCTGCCCGATTCTCCCGCGTGCTGATAGACAGCGGGAGCAGCATCAACATCCTGTACCGTGACACCATGGAGAAGCTGAATGTCAAGATGAAGCAACTCATGCCTACTTGTACTATGTTCCATGGCATCATACCCGGCCTGTCCTGCGCCCCCATTGGCGAGATCAAGATTGATGTACTTTTTGGGGACAAGGAGCATTTCCGCCGGGAAGCGATCTGGTTTGAAGTGGTGGACCTGGAGAGCCCTTACCATGTATTGCTTGGCCGACCTGCCTTGGCCAAGTTCATGGTAGTTCCCCACTATGCATACCTCAAGATGAAGATACCGAGCACCAAAGGCGTCATCACCATAGCCGGCGATTACAAGAAGTCCTCTGAGTGCGCAGCAGCCAGCAGTCGGCTGGCCGAGTCCCTTGTGATTGCCGAAGAAAAGAAGATGTTGGACCGAGTCGTGGCCATGGCCGGCAAGTAGTCGGCCTTGTCCCCCGATCCCAAGGAGCATGATGCTCAAGGATCTTTCCAGCCGGCCAAGGAGACGAAGAAGATACCTCTTGACCCCGAGCGTCCAGAGAGGTTTGCCGTCATCGGGGCAAACCTAAACAACAAATAGGAAGGCGAGCTCGCCGATTTCCTCTGTGAGAATCGGGACATCTTTGCATGGTCCCCCAAGGACATGCCGGGCGTCCCGAAGGAATTCGCCGAGCACAAACTACACGTCCGAGAAGATGCAAAGCCAATCAAACAACCCCTCCGCTGACTATCGGAGGAGAAACGCAGGATTGTGGGAGAGGAGATAGCCCAGCTTCTGGCAGCTGGCTTCATTATGGAAGTTTTCTTTCCAGAGTGGCTCGCCAACCCGGTCCTCGTGCTAAAGAAAAACAACAAGTGGCGCATGTGTATAGACTACACGAGCCTCAACAAGGCATGTCCCAAAGATCCCTTTGCCCTGCCAAGGATTGACCAAGTGATAGACTCCACGGCCGGATGCGAGCTGTTGAGTTTCTTGGATGCTTACTCAGGGTATCGCCAGATAAAGTTAAATCCGGCATACCGCCTGAAGACCGCCTTCATCATGCCATTCAGAGCCTTCTGCTACCTGACTATGACATTCGGCTTGAGAAATGCTGGTGCCACTTTTCAGCGTTGCATGCAGAAGTGCCTCCTCAAGCAACTCGGCAGAAATGCCCATGTCTACATAGACGACATTGTAGTGAAGACGGAGAAGCGCGGC
Source organism: Triticum dicoccoides (assembly GCF_002162155.2). Lineage (NCBI taxonomy): Eukaryota > Viridiplantae > Streptophyta > Magnoliopsida > Poales > Poaceae > Triticum > Triticum dicoccoides. The sequence goes on from NC_041382.1 coordinate 412,848,066, forward strand.
ACCTTGCTGGAAGACCTCAAGGAAACATTTGAAAACCTATGCCGGTTCCAAATCAAGCTTAACCCCGAGAAGTGCGTGTTCGGAGTGCCAGCCGGCCAGCTCCTAGGCTTCCTGGTCTCCGAACGCAGCATCGAATGCAACCCAGTAAAGATCAAGGCCATTGAGAGAATGGCGATTCCCACCAAACTTTGAGACGTCCAGAAGTTTACCGGATGCTTGGCCTCCCTGAACCGCTTCATCAGCCGGCTCGGAGAGAAAGCTCTTCCTCTCTACCGCCTCATGAAGAAGACCAACCACTTCGAGTGGAATGACCAAGCCGATCAAGCTTTTCACGAGCTGAAGAAGATGCTGGCCACGCCGCCTGTCCTGGCGGCGCCGACTGTGAAAGAGCCCATGCTCCTCTACATTGCCGCAACCAGCCGGGTGGTCAGCACCATCATCGTAGTCCAACACCCAGAAGAAGGCCGACCCAGCCGGTCCAGAGGCCGGTGTACTAGTTGAGCGAGGTGCTGTCTACCTCGAAGCAGAACTACCCGCACTACCAGAAGATGTGCTACAGCGTGTACTTCGCCGCCAAGAAGCTGAAGCCCTACTTCCAAGAGCATCCCATCACGGTTGTATGCACCGCCCCGCTGGCCGAGATCGTAGGCAGCCGGGATGCATCCGGCCGGGTGGCGAAATGGGCCATCGAGCTGGCCCCCTATACGATCTTCTACCAGCCTCGCACCGCCATCAAGTCCCAAGCATTGGCCGACTTCCTCGTCGACTGGGCCGAGACCCAGTACCTACCACCGGCTCCCGACTCCACTCATTGGCGCATACACTATGATGGGTCCAAGATGCGCACTGGCTTGGGTGCCGGCGTCATCCTCACCTCTCCCAAAGGCGACAAGCTTTGATACACGCTGCAAATTCACTTTGCCGCCTCCAACAACGTGGCCGAGTACGAGGCGCTCATACACGGGCTCCGGCTTGCCAAAGAACTCGGCATTCGTCGGATCCTATGTTATGGCGACTCGGACTTGGTGGTCCAGCAATCATCCGGCGACTGGGATGCCAAGGACGCAAATATGGCAAGCTACCGCTTCCTCGTTCAGCATATCAGTGGGTATTTTGAAGGATGCGAGTTCCTCCATGTACCACGAGCCGACAATGAGCCAGCTGATGCCCTGGCTCGAATAGGCTCCACTCGGCAAGCAATACCAACCGGTGTCTCTCTACAACGCCTCCTCAAGCCGTCTATCAAGCCGTCTCCAGAGTCCGATTCCATCTTCGTGCCGCCTGACCCCGACGCAGCCGACTCGAAGAACCAAGCAGGTGACCTGGGGACTTCGATAGACGGCCAGGGGGTATCAGCAGGCAGCTCGGGGACTTCCGTAGTTACGCCCGACCCGGGGACTGCCTCACCCGGCTCGGGGACTGCGGTAGTCGGCCCGGAGACTACACCAACACAACAGGCGGCGGCCGACTCCAGCATTTCACCGCCCAGCCCGCCCGCCCGCCCTGGTCACAGTAGCCGTTCTGGCAATAGAAGAAGTCGCAACTCCGTCATGGGCTCAATCCATCCTCAACTTCCTAATAAACCAAGATCTGCCGGCTGACGAAGTAGAGGCAAGACAAGTCCAACGCCGAGCCGGAGCATACACAATCGTCAACAGAGAACTCATCAAGCGCAGTGTCACTGGAGTCCTCCAGCGATGCGTTGAGCAAGAGAAGGGCATTGCAATCCTCAGGGACATCCACCAAGGAGAATGCGGCCACCATGCGGCCTCAAGATCACTCGTCGCCAAAGCCTTCCGCCATGGTTTCTTTTGGCCGACTTCTTTGGATGACGCCAAGAAGTTAGTTAAACATTGCAAAGGGTGCCAACTCTTCAGCTCCAAGCAACACATGCCGGCTTCAGCACTCAAGACCATTCCCCTCACTTGGCCCTTCCCCGTTTGGGGACTGGACATGGTGGGTCCATTCAAGATGGCGCGCGGCGGCATGACACATCTGCTTGTCGCCGTGGACAAATTCACCAAATGGATTGAAGCAAAGCCGATCAAGAAGCTGAATGGGCCGACTGCCGTGACATTTATCACAGATATAACAACTTGGTACGGGGTACCACATAGCATCATCACCGACAATGGCACGAATTTCGCCAAGGGAGCCTTGGCATGTTTCTGCGCGACGCAAGGCATCCGGTTGGACCTAGCGTCCGTCGCCCACCCGCAGTCAAATGGCCAGGTCGAGCGAGCCAATGGCCTCATCCTTTCCGGCATCAAGCCCCGAATGATCGTACCACTGGCGCGTTCAGCCGGCTGTTGGCTCGATGAGCTGCCGGCTGTCCTCTGGAGTCTGCGCACTACACCAAACAAGTCAACCGGCTTCACTCCTTTCTTCCTCGTATATGGTGCCGAGGCGGTCATCCCAACTGACACTGAGTTCGACTCGCCTCGGGTAACCATGTACACGGAAGCCGAGGCCAAGGAAGCACGAGAAGACGGTGTTGACCTGCTAGAAGAAGGTCGGCTGTTAGCCCTCAGCCGGTCCGCCATCTATCAGCAGGGCCTGCGCCGCTACCACAGCCGGAAGGTCAAGCCAAGATCCTTCCAAGAGGGCGATCTTGTGCTCCGGCTGATCCAGCGAACAGCCGGCCAGCACAAGCTCTCGGCCCCTTGGGAGGGCCCCTTCGTCATCAGCAGAGCCTTAGGCAACGACTCCTACTACCTAATCGACGCGCAGAAGCCGAAGGCACGAAAGAGAGACGACTCCGGCAAGGAGTCTGAACAACCATGGAACGCCAACCTCCTCCGAAGGTTTTAAAGTTGAAATGCAGTATGTATCATGCTAACTTTTGTACTAAGTTCGAGACAATAGGCCCCCCGAGGAGAGCTCGGGGACTGCCATCTTTTGTCTATGAAATGAAAAGTATCATGCTTATGGACTTGTCATTGCATTCACTTTTTTCCGTCCGACACCGGGTTCGACTAGTCGGTCCGGGGACTGGCCGCCTGGAGTTATATTAGAAGTCCTACCCGCAGTCAGACAAGTAGTGTGTCGGCTCCCAAGCTTTCTCTTGCCAAAAGTCGCAGGTCAAAGAACCGGCTGTCCGGCTGGCAAGAGTTAAGGGCAGGAACGGGTGCCCACACAAAAAATGGCTAGGGACTAACGGACTAATATAACAAAAGCCGGTTTTTCTCCCACCACCGACCGGCTACCAGAGTAGCCGGCCGGCCGGCTTCCATTCACCTCGCTCCAATCTAAGAAAGCTCGAGTACTTGCCTTCCCAGAAGGGGAAGGCGGCAAAGGAAACAACCTAAGGATAAAAAGCATACATGAATGAAAACCAAGCACGCAATAATATTTACATAAAAGACCTTCAAAAGGCAAGCATTCGACATAGTTTGAATACACCCCCAGTGGGTGGAACTGCGCAAGTTTGATAAAATCGTTCAAAAGGCAACAAGCAGGGAAAAAGAAAGATGGCAGACTAAGCCAAGGGAGTGACTGGCGAGTCGGGCAGGTCGGTGGAGACGGCAGTGCCGGCTGGAGGAGTGGCCGGCTGGCGAACCTCGGCATGATCACCGCCTCCCGCAGAGGGCGCGCTAGCAAGCGCCTCGTTGCTGGAGGCACGATCAGGCTGAGGCTGGCTGGCCGCTTCACCGGCCGGCTCAACATCTTCGCCCTCCTCTCCTTCGTTGTCTTCGCCTTCATCGCTGGAGGCGATCTCCTCTGCTGAGTCTTCACCCGCTGCCAGGTCCAGCTGGGTCCAGCGTCATCATCATTAATTTTAGGAGCGAAGACGCTGATGTCAGTACACTCGGCGATCGTCGAAGCACGCTGAGCGATAGCCGGCCGCACCTCCTCCAGCTCTTCGTCGGCCTCCAGCCGCCAGGTGCGCAGCTGGTCCAGGTTCAGCCCCGGATACCAATCTTGGACGAACTCCAACGCCCGCCCAGCTCCAAGCTGGGCCGCTGATGCTTTCCAAGCCTCGAAGCAGCCAACCGCAACTTCCAGCCAGTCGGCAGTCCGACTCGGGGTGCGGGGAATCAGCTCGCTTGGCCAGAGGGCGGCCAACACCTGCGCCCCGGCGCGCTGGAAGCGGCGGAGCATACGATGAGCCGGGTGTAGCCGCGCTTGGACCGCCAAGAGTTGCTCCTCAAGCGTCCGACTCGCGGCCGGCGCGATGTCGGCCCCCGCCTGACGGCGCGCTTCGCGATGGGCCTCGATGGTTTGGGTAGCAAAGACGGAGTAGCCGGGAAAGTAGTCTGCACAGAGAATAAAAAGCAGCACAAGTCAGAACAAAAATTAGGCGGCAAGGGTCATGCAAGGAGCGAGGAAGGCGGCTTACCATCGATCAAATCCTCAATATGGCCGAAGCCTTCATTCAGCGCTTGCCTGGCTCAGCTTAGCCCGCCGCTTTGGTCTCGAACTCGGCCTTCAGGGCGGCTTCGTTATCCTGCGCCTTCTTCAGGGCCGCCTTGTGGCTCTCCTCCTGGCCAGCCAGCTTCTTGGCCAGGCGGTCGCGCTCCAGGACCAAGGCGTCGTACTCAGTTTCCTTGGCGCGAAGGGCGGCCTGCACCTCGCTGAGCTGCCCCCTCAAGTCGGCATTGTCTCCTGCAAGCATGAAGACAAAGGAAAAATTAATAAGGGGAAGTCGTCAAGGAAGATCCGACCCGGCTGCTCAGCAGTCGGCCCGAATCTCGGAGACTACAACCAGTGGGTGCGCTGACGCGCCCCCACAAGAGATGAACGAGACAAACACGCACTCCGGCTGCTGGTCAGGTCCTCAGTTCTCCGGCCCAGCTCCTGAGCCTGGGAGTTGAAGGCGGCTGCGTGAAGGTTATGATACTCCTGAAAGATTATACAGGAGGCAAGGATAAGTTAAGTTGTCAGGACCTAGTAAGTTCCAAACCGCCTGCGCAGCACCCGGCTTGGAACTCGGGACTACACCCAGTGGGTGCGCTGGATGTAAAGAGCAAAATAACCAAGGACAGAAGACTCACCCGGATGACGGCCCGCGTCGAGAGAAACTCTTGAGTGTATCGCTGCAGCGAGGTGGCCTGAGCTTGAAGCCGGTTCCGGACCTCCTGGGCCGCCGCATTTAGCTCGCCCGTACCCCCGCTGGGAGTCCACTTGGACGTGCTAACGCTGGCCGTCTCTAGGGCCTCCACCGTCTAGCTGGCGCCCGCTGCTCGGTGCGGTTCTGGCGCGGAGATGCCACCCCCTGCACGCCGGCGCAATGCCGGCTGCACCTCGAGGCCGGCCCCTGCCGCCGGATCGCCCCTGGATGGCTGCTCTGGCGCCGCAGCTGATTGGCCGCTTTGGCCCGCTCCAGTCGGCGCCGTCTGCGATGCCCCCTCCACGAAGATCACGGGATCATCCCGCCTCTCCATCACCGGCGGGACTTGGTCGACCTCCTCCGACGGGGGCACGGGAACGTCGGGGGCCACGGCGCGGAGGGGAACAACGAGCAGCGGAGGCCGCCTTCGCCCGGGCCTTGGCCGCCGCGTCGGCCTGCTCCTTCGTCGCCTGGGCGGTCCTTCGCTCCGCCGCCTCCCGCTCCTCCCGCGCCTCCCGCGCGTTCTGCTCCGTGGCCTCCTTAAGGTCGGCGCGGGGATCCACGCGGCGGGAGCTTGAGGACCCTCCAGTCGGCCCGACTACGGAGCCGCTAGGACCTCGCTCGAGAGAAAGCGGCGCCCTGTCCGACAAGAAAAGAAAGGTTTAGAAGAGTTTCGGACGAAGAAGACAAAAAATATATACGCAAGACATTCGACGACTTATGCAGAGATCGCCTGCGGCTGCTTCACCGCCTTGCGGAAGCGGGCCGCCTTCGCGGCCGCCTCATCCCGCTTGGTCGCTGCCATGGAGGCCTTGGATTTTTTCGGCCGGCTGCCAAAGAAGGTCGACGCGGCCCGGCGCTTCTGCGCGCCGCCACGGGAAGCCGGCACGACAGACGAGCCCGCGTCTTGATGATCGGGCGCCGGCTGGCGGTGCGAGGCGACTTCGACCTCGTCATCATCCGGCCAGTCCTCGAAGCTGGCCCCGAGTCCTGCGCCTCCGGCCTCGTCGCCTTCCCCCACGATGGCGTCTTCCATGGCGGCCGCTCCCAGGTCCGGATCGTCGGCGTCGTCCACCGTGCGGTTGGGGAGGAGCTGGCGCTCTACCCCCACGATCCCGGCTGTCGGCGGGAGATGAGGGTTCTGCAAAAGGCAAATGAACTGATCAAGAGTCGGCTATCATGAGGCCGGCTACAAAAAGGAAGAAAAGAAGAAAGAACTTACGGCAGGCGGAGGGTTGGCGCGGGAATACGGCTCCTTGCCATATCGCCAATCCTCGACGAGCTTGCAGTTGGAGATATAATTCACCATGTAAGACACCTCTGCGTGAGGCATCTCCCTGGTGCTCAGCCGGCACGGGTCGAAGCGGCTCTCATTTGGCAGATCATGTGAGGCCGGCCTTAGAGCGGAAGAACCCGGCGCTCCACGAAGGCGGCCACCAAGTCGGCTCCGGTCAGGCCCTCCGATTGGATCATCACCCGAAGCCAGGAGACGGCTGCATTCTCGGCCTGAGACAGCGATCTGGCCCGGTAGCTCCACGAAGGCTGCCTCCCAGCTGGCGGGCCGGCTACGTAATCCGGCAGGTTGACGTAGTCGCCTTGCTGGGCGACGTTCTTCACATAGAAATAAGACTTCTGCCAAAGCTTCACTGACTGGATCAGCGGAATGGACGGGAACGGATTGTTCTCGCTCGCCTGCCTCATGGCAATGAAGGCTCCGCAGGGGGCGGGCACGCCCGTGACGACGGTGCCGAGCTTGCTTTGGAAGAACTTCCCCCAGAGCTCGAGCGTGGGGAGAACTCCAAGAAAGCCCTCGCACAGGGTGACGAAGGCCGACAACAGCATCACCACGTTGGGCGTGAGGTGATGCGGCTGGAGGTGGTAGAACTCGAGGAAGGCTCGAAGGAATCCGCTCGCCGGGAGGCCGAAGCCGCGTAGGCAGTGCGAGCGGAAGATCACCCGCTCGCCCTCCTCTGGTGCCGGCGAAATCTCCCTCGCCGGCGCTTGACGAACCTGCACAAGGTTCTCGCCGGGCAGACACCACGTCCGGCGGAGGAACTCGACGTGGTCCTCGTGGACGTTGGAGCCATCCCACGAGCTCGACAACGCCATGGGAGCGATGCGGCGGGGAGCAAGATGGAGCTTTTCCGAAGATGACGCGCACGAGCAAAGCCAGCCCCTCGGGATAGGAAGCTGACCTAGCTTCTCGTCCCTTTGTCAACCTCGAAGCTCGATCAGCTTCGGGGACTACTGTCGGAGTAAATAACCATGGGTAGCCTAGCCGGCTCCCCCTGGCCGTTCTGAAAAAATTACGAGCCGATTCGGCCCTCAAGAATCCAAGACGCAGGGCCGCCTTCCCCTTGCTGGCTGTCTCCAGGCCGGCTATCGAAAGGCGGCCCGACTTCAGCCCTCATGAAGAGAAGCCGCGGGAGGGCCGGCTTCGAGAAGCCGGCCGCGAGAAGGCCGACTCCAAGAAGCCGGCTCCCATAAAGCGGTCAAGATCGTACCCTCGAAGTCTGCATCCACATAACGGCGATGTGACGGGGCGTGGCTACAGTGAAGCCTGCCACCCCCGAATCCCGAAGCACGCCTAGCACAGTGCGTTGTACGAGTGGCCATGACTCGTCCGGCGCAGCACTGTTGCCACGTTGACGCTGATGTCATCCACGACGGGCTACCAGTGCGGCCCACGGGCGGTGGGCCCCTTCGGGCAGAGAGACACCCGAAGGCGGCCAGACCTCCCCCGGTCGGCCCAAGATAGATCCGGCTCCCCACAGCCGGCTTGCCACCTCCCTCGAAGAAGACGCCCCATTAAGGAGACAAGACGCGGTGGGGCTACAGTGATCGCCCACTGGGCAGCGGCACTGTAGCCACGCCCACTTCGGCGAAGCCCTCGCCACCAAGATTGAGCAACAGTAACCAGCCGCTGACAAGGCCCTGACAGTGGGGCCTGCCTGTCGACCAAGGAGCCGGCAGCCGGCGGGACCCACTAGCCGGCGGGCCCCAGCAGCCGGCGCAGAAGCCGGAGAGCGTAGACACAGACGGCTGGGCCCCGCGCCCAGCCGGATTACCATTGTACCCCTGGGGGTAGGCCTATATAAACCCCCCGGGGCATCCATGCAAAGGGAGATGAATCCCTGCTAGTCTCAGACACCACATAGGGAGGAGAAGAGAGCAAGCCGTGCCCTTCTTCCTCCTCTCGCCAACAGCTCAAGGAGCACCGTGTAGCTACTTGTTCATCTAGTGACCATGCGGAGACCCCGCAGAGCAGCAGTAGGGGTGTTATCTCCACGGAGAGCCCCGAAGCTGGGTAAGATTCGCCGGCGTGCATGTCTTCGCATCATCCCGTTTCCAGGCACTGGCGACGTCTTACTGGCTCCCACAATGATAAGCCACTCGTTGGCATATGTCGCACCTACCACCCGACAACTAACAGATCTCATGAGTTTTCTATTGAGTTTTGTGTTTTGAAGTTTTCAAGTTTTGGATAAATATGTCGTGTAGCATTCCACATCAAAAATTCTATTTTTATCATTTACCTACTCGAGGACGAGCAGGAATTAAGCTTGGGGATGCTTGATACATCTCCAACATATCTATAATTTTTTATTGTTCCATGCTATTATATTATTTGTTTTGGATGTTTTATATGCATTAATATGCTATTTTATATTATTTTTGGGACTAACTTATCCTATATTCTTAAGAAGTTAATCCCCACTACTACCAATTCTCTCTACATGCACACTGTCCACATCACCACGCATGACACATCAGTGCTACACTGTCCATGTCAGCATGCATGACACATCAACGCTCAATTTCAAACACCGGCCAGTTTTCTTTTTATCGTAATCAACACACTAATTACTCCATCCACCACGCGGCCCACCCGCAAGTAGTACTCCCTCCGTTCCTAAATATAAGTCTTTTTAGAGATTTCACTATGGACTACATACAGAGCAAAATGAGTGAATCTACACTGTAAAATATTATGTAGTTTGTAGTGGAATCTCTAAAAAGACTTATATTTAGGAACGGAGGGAGTACCAATGTTTCTGCGACCCTATGTATCCCCAATCAACTCCTCCACCGATTAATTTTCCATGGAGTATATGCATAACATCTCCATCATCTCACGTCAACAAAAAATTCCATCTCCATCATATCCCCAATTAACTCCCCCAACAACTGGCTCTCTTTATCTTCATCTTCTCCACCAAACAAATGTAACATGAAGAAGCGGACCTTCAGGCCATGCGCCACCAAGAGGATGGTCATGAACTCATCATAGGTACTTGACGACATGGCCCTCCACATACTCGAACCTAAAGAACCAACACCATCTACATATCTAGGTACGCTGGGTCCTTGCCTAGGAATAGCCACAACACTATGGAACGCCATGAACTTGTGATGTGGAACCTGTTGTTATCGTTGGTCCACCGCTCGGGGAGGAAGCTAGCAGTGTCGGGGGCCCAATTGTTCTCGATCCGCCCAATGGAGTAGAGCATGTAATACATCCGGCATGCATCTTGGTGTCGTACGGGAGTACCTTTCCTTTGATGGTCCGAATAACTAGCCCGTGAGATGGTAACTAATCCCATACCTTCCCCGCAAAAAAAACTAATCACTTACCTTAATACCTAATTATATCTCACAAATTTACCTCGCGGGGGATGTTAATTTTGTTTTATGCATGCATGTTTCTGCTCATACTGTCGAATTTCGGGTTCCGGCAGACCCTTGAGGTTCGAACACTGGGGTGCATGCGGAGATTTCGCCTTCTACCTACCTGCACCCCTCCGCCTCGCTAAGATCTAAGCTATGGAAAGAACAGCACAAGAGACACAGGGTTTATACTGGTTCGGGCCACCATTGTGGTGTAATACCCTACTCCAGTGTGTGGTGTGGTGGATTGCCTCTTGGGCTGATGATGATGAGCAATACAAGGAAGAACAGCCTCGCGAGGGTCTATTCTTGGCTGGGGAGGGATGAACTGCTAGGAGGAGTTCAGTCACCCCTCTCTCTCTCTCTTTGATCGATCTCCTCTCGATCTCTCTCTGATTGATCTCCCACCGATAGATCTCGAACCCCCCTACCCTATGGGTGGCTGGTCCTATTTATAGGCAAAGGCCCTGGGCCTCTTCCCAAATATTGAGCGGCAAGGGCGCCAACAATTGGCCATTTTGAAGGGGAACATCTGGTACACTTATCCTGACTAAAGTTGGTCCTCGCCTGCCAAAGACTCTGGTGGTGACGCTGGCTTGGGCTCCACAATGACTTCCTCCCTGCCGTTGGACTGGTCTTGGTCTCGTTGCACCGAAATGGGTGCCTTTGCTTGATGCTCTCGCCTGCGCTTGCTCCCTTTGCACCAAAGAGGAAAGGAGGACACTGCGTGGCTGGCGCCCGCCTGGCGCCTTTGGTCGTCATGGCTTGCGTCACGGGCACCTCATGAGGTACCCCGCCTTGATCTCTCCGCCTCCTCGCGAGCCAGCCTAATGAGGCCATGCCTGAGGAAGCTCCGTGTCGTCCGCCCCGCGAGGCTTCGCCCCTCGCGAGGGTCTTGGGTCTGTGTTGATGAAGATGGGCCGTGCTGGGGCCCCCTTTGAGCCACGCCGCAGGCAGGCAAGTCTAGGGACCCCCATTCCCAGAACGCCGACAGTAGCCCCCGGGCCCAAGGCGCGCCCGGACTTGACCGTGCAGGGAGGTGAAAAGGGCAAGGGCGAAGCGCCGCGGGCCCAAATAGCCTGCGGCCTTGGGCGCCGCGTGGCGGTTGATTGGAAGTGAGCGCCTTAGCAACCGCGCGAGTTGATAAAGGAGCGGCATCTGCCTAGGCTTTGCTTTTTGCTTTCTCCGGTTGCTGCTCAGATCCCCTTTCTTGCGCCTCTCCTTCCTTCCTCCAAAATTTCCAGATCTACTCCAACCGCGTGACCTAGGAAGCCATGGCGCCTCGTCAGTCCCCGGCCGTAGCTTGGTACTCGTCTGCCCTGGTCTCGCCGAACGTGTCGGAGGCGAGCCTCGCCCGGTTGCGCCGGATGGCGGCGGCGCGGGGCATTGATGGGGCGAAGGTGTTCAAGGCCGGCTCCGCCACCCCTGAGGGCCAAGGGAGCACCTTCTATTCGTTCTTCGTAAGCGCCATTGCTGCTGGCCTGGTGCCTCCCTTCTCCGAGTTCTTCTTCTCTGTCCTCCGCCATTATAAGCTACAGGCTCTGCATCTCCACCCCAACTCCGTCCTTCTCCTAGCAATCTTCGCCTATTACTGCGAGGCTCACGTAGGGGTGCAGCCCTCAGTGGCCTTGCCGCGCCACTACTTCTACCTCCGGACCTCTCGCGGTCCTGCTTCCGCGTGCGCGAGCTTCATCGTGTACGGTGGCGCCATTGCCATTTCGAACCCCGGGAAAAGGATTGAGGGATTCAGGAGAAAGTGGGTTTTGGCGGATGCCAGGCGCATCCATCCTCGGCTGATCTTGCCCACGGAGCAACCCACAAGCTCCAGTGATTGGGGTCGAGCGGAGCTCGCGGACCCCCGCGCGAAGCTGGTGTTGGAAAAGATGGACGTGGATCTGAGGCTGGCCAACATGGCAGCGACGAAGCTGACCGGCGCGTCGCTGCTGAGGGAATTCCTGGAGCACCAGCTGGCTCCGCTTCGGCAGTACTCACTTCTGATGTGGAGGCCCCATCCGAGCCCCGCGGCCTTGGCCGGCGGAGATCTGGCAGCGGTCCTCCAATCCCTAGTCGGGGCGATGTGGCGAGGTTGGAGGGCGCTCCTACGCCCTTGTTCCTCCGCGACGACTGGGAGTAGGTAGTGGAGTCCATGCCTGTCTTCAACGGGGACGGGCCCGTGCCCATGGAAACTCCCGAGGAACCGGTGGACGTGCCCTCCGACGACTCCAGCAAAGAGGAGGAAGGAGGGGAGCGGGAAAAAGGGCCTGACTCCGAGGCGACTGACGGAGAGTCGAGGGCTCCCCTCCCCCGACGCAGGTCCCGCGTTCTCCGCCTCTCTTCGAGCGATGACGACGAGGATGACGACGAGCAGGACGGCGGGAGCTTGCCCCCGATCCCGAAGAAGGACAGGACCGGGCTGATCTCCCGCGGGTCTGCCCCGGCCCCAAGGCGGACCGCAGACGCACCTTCCGCTTCCAAGCTTCCCGAGGTTGACCCCTCCAGCCGGCTTTCGGGCTTCAAATTTGGCCGGAGGCCGCTTGAGCTCACTGGCGACGACCAGTAAGCGCTTGATTCTTGTCTTTATTTCTTGTTCTGCTTCTGAGGCTTGACGTCCGCATCTCTTGTATAGGCTGGCGCCCGCAGCAAAGAAGCCGAAGGGAACTCCTGAGGTTCCATCCGTGGCAGCGCCTCTGCCCACGAAGGAAGGTGACCACGATGCACGGGCTTCTCCTGCCCGGTCATCCTTGCGAGGCCTGGCTGACCCGGCTGGGGCGAGCTCAGCCCCCATGGCCCAAGTGACTCCCGAGGTGCCTTTGCCTGCTGCCGCCACTACAGCCGTTGGGGCGTAGCAGGATCCGCCTCAGGATGTTGTGGCCGCGCTGCCGCCTTCTCCTTCTACTCCATCGACTACTGTCTCTCCGACTCCTCCTGCCGTTCTGGATCGTGCTGCTGCTGAGCTGGACCGACTGCGGCAGGATCTTCTTGGCGCCGACCCTCGCTTGGTGGCCGGGCGCTTGGAACTGGCTTCAGGATGGATTCGCTCCGACGCTTCGATTCGGGCAGCACTGGTCCAGGCCTCAACGGCTTGCAATGAGGAGAAGCAGGCCGTCCTTGAGGCAAAGGCTGCTCGTGACACAGCCCTGGGGGAGGTGGTCGACTTCCGTGGTCGCTGCAAGGCGCTGGAGGACGAGCTGCAAGGCCTGTGGGACCAGCTCGCGAAAGAGGTCCGCCTTCGCGAAGAGCAGGAAGAAGGCGTGAAGGCTCGCGAGGCGGCCGTCAAGGAGAGGGAGGTCAAGCTCAGGAAGCGCCGCGACCGCCTAGGCGCCTGGAGCAGGAGTTGGGGGCGAGGAAGGTCGAGCTGGACGACAAGGCCCAGGTTCTTGCCGAGGACCGCGTGGCCTTCACGGAGATGGAGGTGAAGGCTCGCTCCTCGCTGATGACGCTTTACGACAGCGGCCTGGAGAGCCCGCTGGCTGGCACTAAGGACGGCCCTGTGAAGTTGCTTCCCTTCCTGGTTCGCGCTCTTGATGATGTCGCCCTTGGCCTTGGCCCCACGGCCGAGGCCAAGGCGCGTGTCCTATCTTCTGCAGCGCTGACGCGGGTCCTCACCCACATCTACCTTCGCGATCCCGGCGTCGACCTCGACAGCCTACTGGAGCCAGTAAGCGACGAGCGTGCCGCTGCCACTGCCGAGGCCGTGAAGGGTCGCACGGAGGCTCTGCTGGGGAAGTTCCGGGCCTTCAGCACCAAGCCGAAGCAAGGCGCTGCCGACCCCACTGCTCCATGAGGCGAACCCACTCCGCGCTGCTCCACCGCCGACAAGTGACTCCGTTGCGGCTCCTGTCCTGCCTTTAATTCCCGCACATGTATCATGCCTCGGGGAGGCGTTTAAACTTGCGTTTGACATTGAGATAATAGTGTGGACTGTAATATTTGCTTTTGAATTCCTTGAAATTTACGCTTTTCCTTCCTACTTGCTTGTGTTCTACACCGGCAGAGCCCGGCCCCGCGCATACCTCAGCCGTTAGCCCCGACCGGAAACCAGGACGGGACCAAGGAGTGAGGGGCTACGTGACAAGTTAGGCTCCTGAGTCGCGATGCTCAGGAGTCCCCCTTGGCGCACGAATAGCAAGTAGGGAGGTGTAATGTGGGTGGATCTACCGTTCTACGTCTGCAGAGCCCGGCCGCGCGCATACCTCAGCCGCCGTTAGCCTTTCGGAACTAAGGAGTGAGGGGCTACGTGACCAGTTAGGCTCCTGAGTCACGATGCTCAGGCGTCCCCCTTGACGCTCAAACGGCCTTCGTACCTTGGCTCCGCTCAGGGAGAGACGCGCGAAGAACCAGGCCCGGGGGGCCTGGCTGGGCGGAGTGCGTCTGGGCGTGACCCAGGCGCAGCCCCCGTGCCCAGCCCCCTCGCGCGGCACTCCCGAGGGGGGGCGTTACGATGAGGCTAGATACTGAGCTCTAGGCTCCCTGAGGTTGATGCGGCCCGGGGCCACCCTCAGTTGTTTATCACCAGCGCGGAGCATAGCGCTTCCGTATGTGTATGGGCATAGCCACTCCTCGGCAGTGTCGTCAGCCAGCACGGAGCATGGTGCTTCCACTGGTACGTGGGAGGGGGCTCCCCTCTGGGAGGAGCCCTGGGGGCGTGTACAGCCCCGCCCTGACACATGGCTGGCACGGTAGGGCCTGGCGAGGTGTATCTGGGCACCCGTGAGCCAGCGCGGGACTCACGGGGCCCTACCTCTAGGAGGGTTGCGCCTGGCACTGGGCCTTATCTTGTGATGTGTCCCTGCAAATTTGGTTAGATGCCGGCACTCTACGTCCTCGGGTCCCGGCCCTCGAGCTGGTCTCAGCCATCGCTGGTATGCCAGGTCGCGATGCCATGGACAAAGCCAGAGGGTGAGGGCTGCAGAGCCAGGAAGAGCCCTGAGTCGCGATGCTCAGGTACCCCCTCCCTTTAACGTGCAAGTGGTCGGCATGGAGAAGAAGAGGTGCCGTGGACAGGCATCAAATAATCAAGCATGGTGGGTCGAACGCATAGCCGGAAATAAACGCAAAATGGATACATGCCGCTGGGTCTGGCTCAAGCGACTTGGGGGATGATGCAGCCCGAGGGGCGCCCCCAAAAAGGTAAGCTAATAACATGAAATAAAAGGGATATATGCCGCAGGGACGGACCCATGCGGCCTGGGAATAATGCAGCCCTGGGGGGAGCTCCCAGCTGGAAACAAAACTTGAAAGATGTCACCTGATGATGTTGAGGACGAAGGAGTGTTGGTGTAGCACACTCGGTGGGCTGTTGAAGCCGATCCTCACGAGCCCCCAGGCCCAGGGGCCTCAGGAGGCTCCCGAGGCGCTGGTGGCCCCTCGCGGACCATCTCCATCTCCGCCAGGGCTGCGGAACGCCTGGCCTCTTGAGCCTCCATGATGTCCCTCATGAGGCGCTGGTACGTGGCAGCTGCGTTCGGCAAGCCGTAAGGCATGCGAACATAGTTGTGGGGTGGACCTCCGCAGCGCCCCACTCGCGAGGGCCAGAGGCGCTCTAGAGAGGCGACTCGATTGAGCCCTGGTATGTCGATGCAGACGCGTAGCCCACCATCCTCGCCTGGATGGGGAGCCACTGCTGGTAGGCGGCGGCCGCCTTTCATGACTCTTGACTCCTGTAGCTCCTGAATGGCCTTGCTGACGAACTCCTAAGGGTCTGGCTCTCTTTGCCTTACTCCTTCTTGAGGGAAACGTGCTTCGAAGCACGCCTCCATGTGGTGCCCAAGCGCCTCCCTCGTGACCCTAGCCAGGTCGGTGGCCCTCCAGGGGAGAGCCCCCGAGCCCTGCCTGAGGAGGGCGCGAGACGCGCTTTCCTATGCGATGGAAGGAGGTTCCCCCTGGGCAGGAGCGGGCCCAGAGGGGCCTGCCTCCTGAGGGGCTGGGCCGGACGATGTCTTCTTCTTCTTGGGGGCGGTCTCAGGAAGCCTCCTACTTCCGCGATCCGGGTCTTCCAGTGATGCGGCCTGAAAGGCTCGTTCCAGGGAACACACCGCATCCTTCTCTTCACAGGGCACCGTGATGACTCTGCCACTTCCTGGCATCTTGAGGACGTTGTAGCCGTGGTGAGTTACGACCATGAACTTGGCCAGCGCTGGGTACCCAAGGATGGCATTGTATGGCAGGCGAATGTGAGCGACGTAGAAGTCGATGAGCTCGGTGCGGTAGTTGTCGCGTGCCCTGAAGGTGACAGGGAGGCGGACCTGCCCAATCGGGACCGTGGAGCCATCGGTGACTCTGGAGAAAGGCTTGGTTGGCTGAAGCTGGCTGTAGGGCACTTGGAGATTGTTGAATGTTTCCATGGACAGGATGTTGAGCCCTGCCCCGCCATCGATGAGGGTCCTGGTGACCACCACGTTGCTGATGATTGGGGAACAAAGCATCGGGAGGACTCCGGCTGTAGCCGCACACTTGAGCTGATCTGCTGAGCTGAACGTGATGGCGCACGCCGACCACCTGAGAGGGCGCGTGGCTTCGAGCTTGGGGAGGACTGCATTCACTTCGCGGGCGAACTACTTGAAGATCCGTTGAGAGGCTGGGGCTTGAGCCCCGCCCAGGATGCAGGCGATCGCGCGCAGCTCCTGGAAGCCCCCAGCCCCCTCGTCCTGATGGCGGTCCTCGTTTCTCCTTGGCAGCGGCGGCAGCGGAGGGAGGCCTGCGTTGCTTTGCGGGCGATCCTCGTGAGGCTGATCCCTCCAGTCTCCCTTACGAGGCGGGTCTTGCCAGCGATCCTGTGAGGTTGATCGCGCCACCCTTGGCGCGGGCCACGGTCTTCCCAGCGTCCTGCGTTCCTTCCTCCTCCTCGACCGTAGCCCCGGTCACCGCGGTCGGGGCGATGGCCGATCCTTCCTTCTCGCACGGCTCGGAGCTCTTGACATAGGTTGGTGTTGTGGGTGTGGAGGTCGTGGTACACACAGTACCGACTGCCCTTGGAAGGTTCGGGCTGATCTCTGCCCTGCTTGGTGTCTGGTTCTGCCGCGAGCACGGCAGCCCCCTTGCGCTTCACATCCTTGGCCTTGGGCTTCTTCTCTTCTGGGTCTGCGGCAGGCAGCTCGAGGAGGGAGAGACGCCCTTCCTCAGCCCTGGCGCACTTGGTTGCCAAGTTGAACAACTCCAAGGAAGTGCACAGGTCTTCATGCATCGCCAGCTCCTCCTTCATCTTGACATCGCGCACGCCATCGGAGAAGGCTGAAATAATGGCCTCCTCAGTCACCTTGGGAATCTTGAGGCGTGCGTTGTTGAAGCGCTGGATGTACTTCTGCAGGGTCTCTCCGGGTTGTTGCTTGATGCGGCGCATGTCTCTCACGGCGGGTGGCCAGTCGCGAGTACCTTGGAAGTTGGCAATGAAGCGGGTGCGCATCTCGTCCCAGGAGGAGATCGTGCCTGGAGCCAGGTTCAGGAGCCAGGTGCGGGCCCCCTCCTTGAGCGCCATGGGAAACCAGTTCGCCATGACCTTCTTGTCTCCGTTGGCAGCTTCAATGCCCAGCTCATAGAGCTGGAGGAACTTGCCGGGCCACGTGACGCTGCGTAGCTTGGTGGTGAAGGCGCGGCAGCCTGGTTTGGCCACGGGAGGCCTTGGGTGACGGAGAGCTTGGTCTTGCATGTCCCCACACGCTGCAGCTGGGAGCAGCGCGGGGTCTCGACGTGCGGGAGCAGGAGCATGGTCGCGACGTGCTGGAGCAGGGAGCGCCCGGGCAGCTTCTTGCGGGCGAGGGACTTCTTGGCAGCTCCGCTCTTGCCGCGCTGGCACCTGACGGAGCGGGTTCCGCCCAGGGGCCACGCGCCTTGGAGCCATGGCGCCTTCTTGAGGAGGAGGCGGCCGGGGCGCCGCCGGAGCTTCGTCGCCCGCGCGGGGCGGGGTGCGGTGCAGCAGAACGGACGGCGCATGAGAGCCCCCTGCGGCGTGGACAAGCTCGGCGACGCGGTCGAGCCATTCTTCATAGACGTTGTCGACGGGACGGTAGAGCAGGAGCTCGTTTGCCGCGATGAGCGCAGCTCGAGCCTCCATGGGTGCGCGGAGCGCGCGGGACGAAGAACCAGCTGGGGTGACCGAGGGAGTAGCGGTGCGGCCGTCTTGCCGCACGGACGGATGCTGAGACGACGCTTGCTGCTCGTCCCCCGCCGGGCCAGTGGCGGCGTTGATGGCAGGTGACGGGGAACGGCGAGGACGCCCACCGACAGGAGCCATCTGGGCGATGCGGGAAGCGAGAGCGGCCCGGCGCTCGGCGCGGGCCCGACGTGCGTCAGACATGGACGCGACGGTCGGAGGAGAATGGGGGTGGTGGAAGACGAATTCCGGCGCCCCCCTACCTGGCGTGCCAAATGTCGGATTTCGGGTTCTGGCAGACCCTTGAGGTTCGAACACTGGGGTGCGTGCGGAGATTTCACCTTCTACCTACCTGCACCCCTCCGCCTTGCTAAGATCTAAGCTATGGAAAGAACAGCACAAGAGACACAGGGTTTATACTGGTTCGGGCCACCGTTGTGGTGTAATACCCTACTCCAGTGTGTGGTGTGGTGGATTGCCTCTTGGGCTAATGATGATGAGCAATACAAGGAAGAACAGCCTCGCGAGGGTCTGTTCTTGGCTGGAGGGATGAACTGCTAGGAGGAGTTCAGTCACCCTTCTCTCTCTCTCTGATCGATCTCCTCTCGATCTTTCTCTGATTGATCTCCCACCGATCGATCTCGAACCCCCCTACCCTGTGGGTGGCTGGTCCTATTTATAGGCAAAGTCCCTGGGCCTCTTCCCAAATATTGAGCGGGAAGGGCGCCAACAATTGGCCATTTTGAAGGGGAACATCTGGTACACTTATCTTGACTAAAGTTGGTCCTCGCCTGCCAAAGACTCTGGTGGTGACGCTGGCTTGGGCTCCACAATGACTTCCTCCCTGCCGTTGGACTGGTCTTGGTCTCGTTGCACCGAAACGGGTG
Source organism: Triticum dicoccoides (assembly GCF_002162155.2). Lineage (NCBI taxonomy): Eukaryota > Viridiplantae > Streptophyta > Magnoliopsida > Poales > Poaceae > Triticum > Triticum dicoccoides. The sequence goes on from NC_041382.1 coordinate 412,866,760, forward strand.
CCTTTGCTTGATGCTCTCGCCTGCGCTTGCTCCCTTTGCACCAAAGAGGAAAGGAGGACACTGCACGGCTGGCGCTCGCCTGGCGCCCGCCTGGCGCCTTTGGTCGTCATGGCTTGCGTCACGGGCACCTCGTGAGGTACCCCGCCTTGATATCTCCACCTCCTCGCGAGCCAGCCTGATGAGGCCATGCCTGGGGAAGCTCTGTGTCGTCCGCCCCGCGAGGCTTGGCTCCTCGCGAGGGTCTTAGGTCTGTGTTGATGAAGATGGGCCGTGCTGGGCCCCCCTTTGAGCCACGCCGCAGGCCGCAGGCAGGCAAGTCTGGGGACCCCCGTTCCCAGAACGCCGACACATACAAGTTATAATGTCGGGCAAAATTTGGAGTTCCTTATGTATCTCCCAATATCAGGCCATCTGATTCATGTCTGGTACTTCATGATTCCTCCATCGCTCCATTCATAACCCTACTCTACTATCTTACTAACTGTGAGGTTATTCTACATGGCTTGCTAGTTTTTTTGCCAGGCACATAGATGAATGGGTGTTTGTACTATTTTCTATCCCAAAGATGCATGGTCATTAGTTATTCTTCATGGTTGTTATCAAATTGTGTCATCTGATTTTGTATTCATGCTGCTTTGTAGGGAGGTTCTTATTAAATGACTCCACACAAGCTTTGAAGCCCTAGAGTGAAACCAGGAGCGTAATTAGTTTTCTCCATTAAGCATTTGATATAGCTATCAGGTGGTGTTATTTCCACTGTACTTCTAAAATTTGATTTGTGGTACCCTTGCCAATTGTCTCAAGACTTCCTTCTCTAAACTTATGTAGCACCTACTTGGCTATACTTCGTAGAACTTATGTACTAAGATGCAGAAGATTTATTTACAACAGGAGCCTCACACATAAGTATCTCAAAACGACAATTTTTACATGACCCTTCGTGTCGTCTTCATTTTAGAATATATTGTGTATATATACATTGGTTTGTATATAAATCATATGAGATTATTATTTCATATATTTATTATAGTATCAAATAATAAAGAGTTTGTTATCTTTATAAGAGTTCTTTTCTAGTACCTCGAGTTTAATATGAGTTATCGATTTGTTCCGATCCAATGGGGGTGCTTAAATGGTACTCTAGTGTAAGCATCGAGGAGTACTGCAGCCAAATACTAGGGAGTACCTTAATTCTGAGGGTATATTCATCATAAAAGAGCTAGGCTCAGATCCAAAGTTTGATGATTAGTATGATGCTACTCCGGTGGTCAGCTGCAGCGAGTGCTTTGATCATGCTCCAACTTATGCACCTTCGATCATGCACCAGCGAGTTCTTCGATCATGCACCAGCGAGTTCTTCAATCATGCACAAGCATATGGTCCTTCTTCCCTTGGAGAAGAGAAACAGAAAATCATGCAGGCATGAACGACCCAACAAGGATTTCTGAATCACGTTAGTTTACCATCAATCAGTACTGTTGATTGAATATGGAAATGGGGGAATTTATGATCAACAAATTACAGGGGCGGCCCATTTGATTTCAGTAACACCAGAAGATTCGTTTATAACAAAGGAGATCGTTTTGATTTCAACAACGCCGGTAGATTCATCTACAACAAAGGCGACGGATCTCAGAAACTGAGATGGCGGCGGCTGATTCGGTCGCTGTGGCAGCGCCATAGACACAAGTTGATTGGATTAGGGTAATCAAACCACCATGTGAACTGTAAAATGTATCAAAGGCCCTCCAATATTAATGACTGGATTTAGTTGGTACTCCACATAGACCTTAGGGAGTACCAAGGTATCGTAAAAAGACTCCTTTATAATTACACTCCAAAACTGTGTCCATTTTATTTATTTTCATCTTAAGATCATATATCTGCTGCGCAAGAAAGATATTGAATTTATGTATTATCATATGCATAGGACTAAGAATTCCCGCAGCAATGTGTGGGGCGTCATCTAGTTAATCTAGAGCCCATTGCCAGTTTCTGTTTTTTCCTTGTTTTTGTTTTATAGAAAAGGAATATCAAACGGAGTCTAGACGGAATAAAACTTCCATGATGATTTTTCTTGGACCAAAAGACACAAGTACGACTTGGAGAGGAAGGCAGAAGAGTCCCGAGGGATCCACAAGTCCTCAGGGCGCGCCCTAGGGGGCGCTGGCTTGTGGGCCCCACAGGAGTCCTCCACCTATAAATTCAGAAATATTCCCAAACCACCAGAAGTGTCCACCAAAATACTTTTCCGCTGTCGTAACCTTATGTATCCATGAGATCCCATCTTGGGGCCTGTTCTGGCATCCTGCCAGAGGGGGATTCGATCATGGAGGGCTTCTACATCAACTCTATTGCCCTTCCAATGAAGCGTGAGTAGTTTATCACAGACCTACGGGTCCATAGCTAATAGCTAGATGACTTCTTCTCGCTCTTTGATCGTCAATACCATGTTCTCCTCATTGTTCTTGGAGATCTATTCGATGTAATATTATTTTGTGGTGTGTTTGTCGAGATCCGAAGAATTGTGGATTTATGATCAACTTATCTAGTAATATTATTTGAATCTTATCTGAATTTCTATATGCGTGATTTGATATCTTTGTAATTCTCTTCGAATTATCGGTTTGGTTTGGCCAACTAGATTGGTTCTTCTTGCAATGGAAGAGGTGCTTAGTTTTGGGTTCAATCTTGCGGTGTCCTCACTGAGTGACAAAGTAGGGGTAGCGAGGCACGTCCTGTATTGTTGCCATCAAGGGTAAAAAGATGGGGTTTTCATCATATTGCTTGAGTTTATCCCTCTACATCATGTCATCTTACTTAAGGCATTACTCCGTTCTTATGAACTTAATACTCTAGATGCATGCTGGATAGCGGTCGATGTGTGGAGTAATAGTAGTAGATGCAAGCAGGAGTCGGTCTACTTGACACAGACGTGATGCCTATATAAATAATCATTGCCTTGGACATCATCACAACTTTGCGCTTTTCTATCAATTGCTCGACATTAATTTGTTCACCCACCATATTATTTTCTTCAAGAGAGAAGCCTCTACTGAAACCTATGGCCCCTGGGTTTATTTTCCATCATTTATTTTCAAATCTATATATAAAGCAAGAAAACCCAAAAATACCTTGCTACAATTTATTTACTTTTACTTTGTTTTATGTTTTAGTAAGCTTTTATATCTATCTCTATCAGATCTCACTTTTGCAAGTGACCGTGAAGGGACTGACAACCCCTTTATCGTGTTGGATGCAAGTGTTTGATTGTTTGTGTAGGTGCATATATTGGAGACTTGCGTGTATCTCCTACTGGATTGATACCTTGGTTCTTAACTGAGGGAAATACTTATATCTACTTTGTTGCATCACCCTTTCCTATTCAAGTGATAAACCAACGTAAGCTCAAGAAGTTGCAAGCCATGCCACACCGTCGACCTACGCCAGCCATCTCGTTCGAGTCCACTACGCCGCCCCACCTTCACCGGAACTCAGCGGAGCTTCGCCGCTTCTCACTACCACCGCCAGGTATCCCTTTCTTCCTCCTTAGATCAACATTAGGTTACTCGAGTCCATGGTATTGGTCGGTGTTCATCCATTTCTTACTTCACCATATCCTGAGTAGAAACTTGTTTTTTATCTGAAAATGCCATGGAAATACTACGATTGTAGGTTTGACATCCATCTTGCATCTTGGACAAACTGCCTTCTGCCCAGATTCAATGGGTAGCTCATTAGTACTACTGTCACCATTGTTATAGGTTTAGCAATTATTTTTCTTTTTTGAACTGCTCATAGATCCGAAAATATAGATATTCATATTAAAACTTGTTTTCTCCATACTTAGCAGAATTTAGCAATCCTGAACCATAGATAACTCGCCCTTACATCTTGGGTGGCTCACCAACACATCCGTAACCCGCCTACGTGTCGGTGTACAAAAGTAGGGGCTCTCCTTTTGTATCCCTTTACTTGTGCACGGGCAGTCAGAGCCACGCCCACGGCCATGCTGAGCAGGGCAGAGGAGGGATGCCAGAGCACAAGATGACCAAAGCAACACCAAGACCAGGGGCGCAAAGAGAGCAAGAGGGCGAGGTGGACTCCCCCGGAAAGACCCTTGCCGGGGTGGCTTCCATAGATCCGGCAAGATCCTTGCCGGGGCAACTTGCCTGACGCCAGCGGAGCGTGCCAACCTTGAGCCCAAGGGTTTCCAACACCATCAACTAAATTGGAACCAAGGCTCAGGAGGCACCTCCGTGGTGGCATGCAGATCTTTGTAGAGATCCTAAATACGCGAGATCAAACGAGAACCAGAAGACGATGATCCTTGGCGAGATCCCAACCAAGGAAGTCCATGAGACCCCCGGCAAGACCTTTGCCGAGGACGACCACGGTATCGCGGCAAGACCCTTGTCGGGCCCCGGCAAGGCCCTTGCCGAAGACACCTGCAGGGCAGCAGCCAGGCCCACGCCTGCCAAGACTCTACCGTCGCTCCCACGCAGCTGCTAGCTCGACCAGCTGAGCAGGCATCTGCGTGGCAGCACGCGGCCTCCACACCAACTCAGCGAGCACCTGCGTGGTGGCATGCAGATCTTCGTGAAAGCTCCACCACCACGCCAGCCCTGCAGCCAGCCAACGTGGCGCTGCAACACCTCATCAGCTTGGATGCGCGTCGGAGCCAGGCGAGGCGATGACAGCTGGGACGAGCTTCTTTTCCATCCCCAATAAAGCAAGAGGGGCACATCGGCAGCGCATTAAATGCATTTGTCCGACGATGCCAGAGGATAGACTCGACCACTGTATGCCTTTCCACCTCCTGTGTGCCACTATGTCGACCCCTTTTGTCTATAAAAGGAGGCCCGGGGCATACTGGAGAGGGATTCAGATCTTTTGGACTAGACAGACACCACAGCTAGTTCAGGAACACAAGAACACTCAAATATACATCAAAGCAGGACTAGGGTTTTACGCGTCTGCACGGCCTGAACCTGGGTAAACGATTTGCGTGCTGACCGCCAGACCAGCTCTTTGCACAACCCCGCACCGCCAATTGTAGAAGGGATCCCAGTGACCCCGTAGGTGTCGTTTCCCGCCGACATCTATGCCGCGCTAGGTAGGGGGTGCGCGGTTGTGGAAATCTGGTCTGATTGAAGCAGCAGCTTCATCTTGGCCGTCACTTCAAAGAAGAAGATGACCGAACAAGTGGCGTCCTCGGTGGACACAGTGAACGCTCACGCAGTGGCAGGAAAGCTAAGTCGTGCAAAACTTTGAGTAATTCCTTTTTATATATATGGTTATCATCCTCGACGATCTTGCCCTGTGTATGGAAAACCTGCACACAATGGGGCCCTGCCACTATTGGCAATGCCCTCGTTCTGTTTTGAGTCCGCTCAACAGTTCGAGCGGCTGCGTCGAGAACGGCAGGGCGACCTTCTACGACTGGCAACGCTCTCGTTCTGTCTTGAGTCCGCTCGACAGCTCAAGCGGCCGCGTTAGGAGCAGTGGGGTGGTTTTCCCGGCAGCAAGCATAGCCGATAGGCCATTGGGGATCCGTCCTTAAGGCACCGCGGCCTGGGTTCTGCGCTAGCAAGCCTACCCGATTAACGTAGGGTGGACATACAAAGGGAGATCGAACGGGAAAATAACATGCATCATTCCAAAAGTACTGTAGAGTTATATTACATCATTTGTTGCTACGGTTCTAACTAAAGATAAAAATTGTCTTGGTCATGAACCTGCAGTGACGGTAAGGAACGGGGTGCCTAGTCCCGGTGCTAGCCTTGTATCCTCCGAACTCCGTCGATGTGGCTGATGATGGGCTTGATGCGCTCCTCGAGCGGCGTGAGGTCCATGTCGTCGGGAAAGCTATCCAGTGAAGCTTCATAGTCGAGGTCAGGGTTCCAGTACTCCATCTTGGTGAGGACCTTGGTCATGGCACCCCGGCAAAGCCTCTGGGCCTCATCGGCCAGAGAGGTCGCCCTGTTGGAGCGGAACCGCTCCAGGGCCCCGAGCACACCCTCAAAGAACAGAGTCAGCCTGGCATTAGGACTCATGTTTAGCTTTGGGATGTACCTCACTTTTGGCATCCCAATGGTAGCCAGCTGCGTGGTGATCCTGCCAGCGACATCAGTGAGGCGGTTGATCTAGAGTTCTCGCTTGCCATGAAATCCACAGGTGCCCTTGGCTGCGTCCCTCTCCCCCGCCAGCTCCTGGACCTGCTTCTTCAGCTCATCCCGCTCCACCTCCAGCTCGTTCACCTTGTCGGCATGGGCCTGGGCCTGAGCATTGAGGGCCTCCTTGTGCCTCTGCTCTAGTTCCTGGGTCCGCTGCACGACAAGCTCCTTGACCTCCTCATCCTTGCCATAGAGTGTCGTGGCGAGTTTCTCCTCACGAGCGGCAAGGTCCTCCTCCTGGGAGTTTAGCTCGACCAAGTGTTGACACCGAGCGGCCTCCTCCTTGGTGGCCTATTGACTTGCTGCCTCCTGGGCCTTCTGGACATCAGCCTGCTGAGGGAGTCCTGGACTAAGGGATCCTCGGGCGTCCGACCAGTTAGCCATGGGCCGGACTGATGGGCTGTGAAGATACGAATACCGAAGACTGCACCCATGTCCGGGTGGGACTCTCCTTAGTGTGGAAGGCAAGCTTGGCGACTAAATATGTAGATTCCTTTCTTTGTAACCGACCTTGTGTAACCCTAGATCCTCCCGGTGTCTATATAAACTGGAGGACTTAGTCCGGAGGGAGATATACATTATCATAGCCATACAAGCTAGACCTCTAGGGTTTAGCCATTACGATCTCATGGTAGATCCACTCTTGTAATACTCATATTCATCAAGATCAATCAATCAGGATATAGGGTATTACCTCCATAGAGAGGGCCTGAACCTGGGTAAAACATTGTGTTCCCTGTCTCCTGTTACCATCGACCTTAGATGCACAGTTCGGGACCCCCTACCCGAGATCCGCCGGTTTTGACACCGACATTGGTGCTTTCATTGAGAGTTCCACTGTGCCGTCATCAAGAGGTTCGATGGCTCCTTCAACCATCTACAATGATGCTGCCAAGGGGGATTTTTCCTCCCCAGACAGATCTTCGTGTTCGGCGGCTTCGCTCTGCGGGCCAACTCGCTTGGCCACCTAGAGCAGATCAAAGGCTACGCCCCTGGCCATCAGGTCAGATTTGGGAGCTTGAACTACGTTGCGGACATCCGTGGAGTCTTGATCTTCGCCGGATTCGAGACCGCAGCTACCACTCCGGGTCACCTCAAGGGACATGACCTAAATCTGTCATCGGACTGCGTCCAGGAGGCAGCTCCCATAACCGCTCTGACCTTAGATCCAAAGCAGACTGCGCCATCCAAGGATGGGAGGATCGACCCCACCATGGAGGCCACATATTCCACGGCGTTGGAGCCTCACATAGACTTGATCTCACATGATACCCGTGCCACCGGAACTCCTGACTCGTTTCCGGCAATAAGTTCTGAACCAAGTGAGCCTGCGGACGCCGAACTTGATCGTTTATCGATCTTCGAATTCAGCGCCGCAAACATCTTCCAGCACTCGCCTTTGGGCGACATACTAAACTCATTAAAGAACCTGTCCTCGACGGAGGACTCATAGCTGAACTATATCCGGTTCGAACTAGGGGCTGACGATGGAGAATTTTGCTCCCCACCCGCCACCCACTTCATACCACAGTCGAGGATTTAACCGACACACTTGATTACGACTCTGAGAACATCGATGGTATGGACGATGATGTCGGGTAAGAAGAGGCCCAGAACCCTCCATTCACCGGATGCTGGACGGGCACTTCCTCGTATAATGTATACATGGTGGATGCACCAAAGGAGAATAGCGGCGATGACAAGGAAGATCCAGCTAAGGATAAACCTTCCAAAATACAATCCAAGCACCAGCGTCAGCGGCGCCGCTCTAAGTCACGCCACAGTAAAGACAGCAACACCAGCACAGGAGAAGATAACACTCCAGAAGGTGCCGAAGACAATGAACACCCCGTTGCAACAGCTAATGAATGAGATGAACGGGAAGATGGGCAGGTTAGCCCTGGTAAACAGGCCATGCACGAAGACCCAGAGGACGGAAGTTATCTTCTGCTCTCCGAGGATGAGGTGAGCCTCGGCACCGACGATTTCATCGTGCCTGAGGAACCTCTTGAGCAGGAGCGCTTCAAGCGCCAGCTAATAGCCACTGCAAGGAGCCTGAAAAAGAAGCAGCAGCAGCTTCAAGCTAGCCAAGATCTGCTCAATGACAAATGGACCAATGTCCTAGCAGCCGAAGAATACGGCCTCAAGTGCCCAACCAAAAGCTACCCAAAGCGCAAATTGCTACCTCAGTTTGACGAGGAGGTGCCAGAATACATACCACCATCGTACAATGCGGCTGACCGACCACCACGTGGTCGGGACAAAACGGCAACACACGCGGAACACCAGCTCGCCCCGCCTCATCGCACGGGTAGAGGTAAATTAGCCCACGGCCATACATATGACCTCTGGCAAAACCTGAACAATAAAGCAGGACATACCAGATCAATCTACGGATCGCGAGTATGTGCCTCGACACGTGACGACGACCACCTATTCGGACATGAAAAACTTAGTCATGCGCGGGATAAAAACTGCAGACCGACTCCATCAGAGCTATGTCGCGATATGGCCTGATATAGAGGCGCCGCACATCCTCATTGCTTCACTGATGAGGTCATGGATGATGAATTCCCAGAAGGGCTCAAACCCGTGAATATAGAATCATACGATGGAACCACGGACCCCGCGGTGTGGATCGAAGACTTCATTCTCCACATTCATATGGCCCGCGGCGATGACCTCCACGCCATCAAATACCTCCCTTTAAAACTCAAGGGGCTAGCTAGGCATTGGCTCAACAGTCTGCCTGTAAATTCTATTGGCAGCTGGGAGGACATGGAAGAGGCCTTCCTCGATAACTTCCAAGGTACATATGTTCGACCTCCGGACACTGATGACTTAAGCCATATAGTTTAACAGCCCGAAGAGTCCGCCAGGAAATTCTGGACTAGGTTCTTAACTACAAAGAACCAAATCGTCGATTGTCCGGATGCCGAGCCCTAGCAGCCTTCAAACACAGCATCCGCGACGAATGGCTCACTTGCCACCTCGGCCAAGAAAAGCCAAAATCCATGGCGGCCCTCACGGCACGCATGACCCACTTTTGTGCGGGTGAGGACAGTTGGTTGGCCCGTAGCAAAAACAATGCAAGCGATGCCGGTACCCCTGAAGTTAAAAATAACAAAGACAAGTCACGACGCAACAGATACAAGCGTCAAATCAACATTGACAACACCGAGGATACGGCGGTCAATGCCGGATTCAGCAGCTCTAAGTCCGGTCAGCGGAAGAAGCCGTTCGAAAAGAACAATTCAGGCCCATCCAGCTTGGACCACATACTTGATCGTCCGTCCAGATTCATGGCACCCCGGACAAACCACCCAATCATACAAATAGAGACTGCTGGGTTTTTAAGCAGGCCGACAAATTAAACGCCGAGAACAGGGAAAAGGGATCGCAAAGCGAGGACGATGACGAAGAGCCCCGGCAACCGAACACACGGGGACAGAAGAAGTTTCCCCCTCAGTTCAAAATGGTGAACATGATATATGCTACCCACATCCCCAAGAGGGAGCGCAAGCGTGTGCTCAGGGACGTCTACACGATAGAGCCAGTCACCCCAAAATTTAATCCATGGTCGTCATGCCCGGTCACTTTTGATCGCCGGGATCATCCGACCAGTATCCGTCATGGTGGCTCAGCCGCACTGGCCCTAGACCCAATAATCAATGGGTTCCGCCTGACTCGCGTACTTATGGACGGAGGTAGCAGCCTCAACCTACTCTATCTAGATATTGCGCGAAAAATGGGCGTTAACCCATCACAGATCAAGCCCACCAGGACTACCTTCAAAGGAGTCATTCCAGGTGTAGAGGCCCGCTGTACAGGCTCAATCACACTAGAGGTTGTCTTTGGATCTCCGGACAACTTCTGAAGCGAGGAGTTAATCTTTGATATCGTCCCCTTCCACAGGGGCTATCACGCACTGCTCGGACGAACTGCGTTTGCTCGATTCAACACAGTACCACACTATTCTTATCTCAAGCTCAAGATGCCCGGTCCACGCTGCATCATAACGGTCAATGGAAATACGGAACGCTCCCTCCATACAGAAGAGCACACAGCTACCTTGGCAGCAGAAGTACAGAGCGGCCTTCTCAAGCAGAACCTTAATTCGGCAGCCAAGCCCATGGACACCATTAAGAGGGTCCTAACTACTCTGCAGCAGGAGAGCTCGGCTCGTTAGGAGCTCAACTAGCAATCTGGCCTCCGTCTCAGTCCCGATAAAGTGGTGGCATTCGTGCCGCGCGTACATAACTACGCACTAAAAATCCCATGGGCATTGACGGAGGCATAGCTAGCTTGTGGTCCATAGTACGGCTCAACCGACATCGGATACACACATACTTTCACTTTTACTTGTTTTCTTTTCAGGTCTCAATCCCAAAGGCCCTATCTGGTGGTCTGGTCATCAGTCCTCTTGAAGGATAAACACACCAAGACATCGAGAAACGCAGACATATGGGGGACTTTTTAGGTGATTTCGTTAACGATAACTCTACCTGTTTTTTCAGGACCCACATGCAGCTCTCCCTTGGTTTTGGCATGTCAAATAGCATGTTGCTTATCGCACTACCTGTATCAATGCGCCTTGACGTACTAATTAAATTACAATGAGAACAGTTTGCGGCTGGAGCTTTAGGACCCCAGCTTTTTACCTTTGTACCTTTTCTGTTTTCTTTCTCTTTTTCAGCTCCCCTGTGGATAACCCTATCAGGTAGCACCCGTACACTTTGGTACGTTTGATGTTTGCCAGGGGCTTCATAGCACCCCACATTACGGCAACAAAAGTCCGAACACTTTTTATAAGTATAGTTCGGCACCCCGAATTTAGCATTATATGCATTGGCTCTGAATCATGTCTTTGGTCAAATAGTTGGGTTGCCTGGCTTGTGTGCTTGCTACCTTACGTTCCTCTATATCGACTAAGGTAGTAAAGGGAGAACTACTGCGATTGTGCCTTGGTTTATCCAAAGGAGCACCTTAGTAGAGAAAGCCAAAAACTGACTGTCATGATGCGGCGAGAGTCGGTCAGCTATTCGAAGGTTACAAATCGTTGGAGATTTCTTCCGCATTACGTGAAGGATTGGTACTTCCCAATCAGACACTTATAGCACGCTAGTTCAGATACTAGGGGTTGCTCCCATGTTTTTATTGTCGAACTCCTATGGCTAAGTGAGGGCATTACAGCCGCATAGTCTGGTTGCCTGGTTCGTTGAGCTAACATCTCCTTCAAGGACCATCTAATTGGATCAAGATTGTTTAGATTCCATCCCGAACACCTCCGTACTACCTACATGGGGGCAGAAGCCGATGACTGGTTAACCCTTAGATTTCATACAACACGGCCGCACAGGAAGTAAAAATTTAAAAACATAACAAGCATTATATTGCACAATCACTTTGTTTTATCATACAAGGTAGAGGGAGCTCGAATACATTCATTCAAAGATAGTGTCTTCCGCACAATAATCCGCAACAATGTGGGACCCCTCCAAGACATCGCTGAAGTATCGCTCGGGTGTGCAGTGCTCCTTGCCCTCCGACGGCCCCTTGGTCGCTAATTTGACAGCGTCAAGCTTCGCCCACCAGACCTTGCAATAGGGGAAGGCCAAACGTGCGCCCTCAATGCAAATGGATCGCTTGACAACGTCCAGCCGAGGACAGGCATCCACTAGTCGCTTCACGAGGCCGAAGTAACTACTGGGTATAGCTTCGGCTGGCCACAACCGGATTATTAAATCCTTCATGGCTAGTTCGGCCACCCTATGCAGCTCGACCAGCTGTTTTAGCTGATCGCTGAAGGACACCAGATGTTCTAGCACAAGATATTGGGACCAAAACAGCTTCTCCGCGGAGCTCTCTTCTTCGGCTCGGAAGAACTCTGCGGCGTCAGCCACACTATGCGGCAGATCAGTAAAAGCCCCTGGAGAACTCCGAATATGGGTTAGTAAACGATATTTCATCTTCACATTCTTTCTTTGCATATTGAATGCCTTACCAACCACGATCTTCCTGGCCTCCTGGATCTCTTGGAGGGCGCCCTGGGCCTCAATCCGGGCTGCCTCCGCACTCTGACGAGCCTTAGCGAGTTCGGCCTCTTGGACCGATGCATCGCGCTCCAAGGCCTCGCACTTCTTCACTGCGTCCTCGAGCTCCTGTTGGACCTCATTGACCCGGGCCTTGAGCTTCTTCCGACCGTCCTGCTCCTTGACAACCTTCCCTTCGGCTTCAACCAGGGCCTGTTTCAGGGCCTCGACCTCGGTCGTCGCCTCTGTACACATCATGGCATTTCGGTCATTGCATATCATTTTCCTTTTTTCGAATACATAACAGGTTATTACTTACCTTGTTTTTCCTGGAGCTGCCTCTTCACCTGGCCCAGCTCCTCCTCGGCCTCCGCCAGTTTCTACTTCAGTCCGGAGACTTTGGCAGTATGCGAGGCTGCAGCCAACAGCGATGCCTGTGTTTACATTTCAGAAAAATTTAGTTAGTTTCCTGCAATAGGAGATTGATCCTCTGTCTAGCTTTTTCTTTCCGAACACCGGACAATGTCTCAGGGGCTACTGTCTATATTGGGATTTTCTCTTTTTTGCGTCGCTTACCTCAAAACCTGTTAACAGGCTGCTGTAGGCTTCGGTTAGTCCGCTCTTGGCGGACTGAACACTTTCAGTTACCGTACCCATAAGGACACGGTGCTCATACACAATGGAAGCGCCTCGCAGTGCTTCCAGCAGATTATCCGATGCCCCTGGTTGGACAGGGGTCACCAGCGGAATAGGCATCCCCCTTCTTTCGAAGGAGGTTGCGTGCTGGATTCCGGAGCCGCATCGGTCTCCGGAATCGAGTCCGGCTGAGGGCTGAACTGAATACGGCCCTCCCCACCAGTCTCCTTGGGGATTGATTCCCCCTGGTGTCCGGTGATGGGGGTTTCGCCTTCTGGCGCCTACTGAGCCTCTCCCCCACCTGGAACAGTCCTTCGGGACAGCACCTCCGCATCGTCCTTGGCCTTAGGGGAGTGAGCGGCCGGCGGTGACTCGCTGGCCATCGCCTTGGAATCCAGCGAACCTCCTGACAAGGATCACGGGGAGCTGTTGTGGCCGGACTACAATAACATAACCAATAATTTCAATGCAATGAGGAGGACAAACTTTATGGGCGGAGATAAGTCTTAACACTTACGATGCGGCCCGCGGCTTAGTGCAGGGGCGTTGCTCCGGACTGCTTTCAACGTCCCATGCGGAGCTGCCCACGAGTGGGCCTTTCCCCTTCTCGGGCGCCTCCGCCTCCAGAATGGTGGAGGCCGCCCATTTTTTCTTCCCCTCATCAGGGGGAGGGTTATTTTCCTCCTCCTCCTCATCGTTGTCGTCTTCGGTGACGGAGGATTGAGTCTTGTCTTCGGACGTTGCTTCCGAAGCACCCTTGTGGCGAGGGCCACTCCGGACCCCCTTGGCCTTCCCTGTGGCCTTCTTCTCCGGCGCCTTGTAGGGCGCCGGCACCAGCTTCTTCGCTAAATGTGGGATGACTGGTTCTTCAGGCAGCAGAGCCAGACATTGGATCCGCTTCGCCCTCTCCATCCAGTCCTGAAGAAATGATGACGATAAAAGCTTAGTCATCATCCTTGAAAGAGGAAAGTAAGGGATGTAGTAAGAATAACATACCTCATTGGCGAGGTGGTTAATGTCATGACCACGGTCCGAATCGGTGGCCGACGGTGTTTCGTTGCCTTTAAAAAGCAACCTCCAGGCATCTTCGTGAGTGGTTTCAAAGAGCCTCTTGAGGGTATGGTGCTTCTTCGGATTGAACTCCCATAGAGGGCGGCTTCGGCTTTGGCATGGGAGAATCCGGCGAACTAGCATCACCTGGATTATATCGAAGATTTTGATATGTTTATCCACCATGCTTTGAATGCGCGTTTGCAGCGCTGTCAGCTCGTCGGCGAACACCAGTTCGGGCCCTTCTCGACCCAGGAGGTGAGTCGCATGGGAGCGCCAGAGTTGAATTCGGCACTTGTGGCCTAGGTGGTGCCGCGGGGTTCTGTGATATAGAACCAATGTTTCTGCCATTCTTTTACAGTCCCCATGAAAGTGCCTTTCGGCCAAGAGACATTGGCCAGCTTGCTCACCATGGCACCTCCGCACTCCGCGTGCTGGCCATCCACCATCTTCGGCTTCACATTGAAGACCTTGAGCCATAGCCCGAAGTGGGGTTGGATGCGGAGGAAGGCCTCACACACGACGATGAACACCGAGATGTTGAGGACGGAGTTCGGGGATAGATCATGCAAGTCTATCCCGTAGTAGAACATCAGCCCGCGGACGAAGGGGTGGAGTGGAAACCCTAACCCGCGGAGGAAATGAGGGATGAATACTACCCTCTCATTGGGCTTTGGCGTGGGAACGATTTGTCCTTGGTCCGGAAGGCGGTGGTCGATTCCCTTTGCCAGGTACTCGGCCGCCCGAAGCTCGGCGATGTCCTCCTCCACCATCCACTTGCCTTGACCTCAAGATCTAGACATGGTTGAGTGCTTGCTCAAGACGAAGAAGATGAGAACTTGGGCGCTGGAGCTCAAGAATGGAAGGGTAGAGGAAGAGAGAAGGCGTGGGTGAAGAAAAGGGATTCTTATCTCCTTATAAAGGCAGTAAATATTGAATGCCTCCCCACTCGCCTTAAAATTCTCCTACTCCCAAGGGCTGTGTAAACGGCACGGTTGGGTTACCCACACCCGTATTGATGAGAATACCGTAATAAGGGGACATGATCTCTACTTTGACAAGACGTGCCAATGGAAACCACGTCTCGAAACGTGGAGTGGCAGACGAAAAACGGTTCGAAATTACGACCGGACAGATGTGATGTCATGTTACGGAAAGTTGTCAGCGGATTGGACTCGTTTAAAAATATATTCTCTCCGCGGTTGTGTGTGTGGTGTGTGTTACAGGTCCGGACACGTCGATACGCCCGAAGACTATTTTGGAGTTCAGAAGGAGGAACCCGCCTTGCAATGCCGAAGACAGGCCTACGCGCTAGATACCTTGTCATTGAAGCCAGGTTCACAGGCTACTGAGGGAGTCCTGGACTAAGGGGTTCTCGGGCGTCCGACCTGTTAGCCATGGGTCCGAAGACTGCACCCGTGTCCGGGTGGGACTCTCCTTGGCGTGGAAGGCAAGCTTGGCGACTAAATATGTAGATTCCTTTCTTTGTAACCGACCTTGTGTAACCCTAGATCCTCCCAGTGTCTATATAAATCGGAGGACTTAGTCCGGAGGGAGATATACATTATCATAGCCATACAAGCTAGACCTCTAGGGTTTAGCCATTACGATCTCGTGGTAGATCAACTCTTGTAATACTCATATTCATCAAGATCAATCAAGCAGGACATAGGGTATTACCTCCATAGAGAGGGCCCGAACCTGGGTAAAACATTGTGTCCCCTATCTCCTGTATCCATCGACCTTAGATGCACAGTTCGGGACCCCCTACCCGAGATCCGCCTGTTTTGGCACCAACACCTGCTTCATGACAAGCTCCAGCTTGCGCTCGGCCAGCTGATCCTGGGCGGTCTTCAGTTCCTCACAAGCCTAGCGGAACCAAGCCTGCACCTCGGCATCACGCCCTTCGAGGTCTACCTCTGCCTTGTCCACCACTGCCATCCTGGACTTGGCCTTGTCCAAGCGGGCACAGTGAAGCGCCTGAAGCTTGTGGAAGTTGGCGATCATGCTCTAGAGGAGCCGCTCTTCCTGGGAACTGCCGCCACCGACGCTCGGTCCGTCAACGACCTCGAGCCCGGCGGCGGCAAGCACCTCATCGTCAAACACCTCCCCCTCGGCGAGCGCCCTGGTGCTCGCCGTCCACGGGAGGTGGACGAACAGGTCGTCACCCACCTTCGGATACTTTCCCAAGCCAGAGGCGATGGAGGAGGAAGGCTGGTCGTCGGCCACCTCCTCCTCGGCAGCGGCCTTGCTGGCCTCCCCGGCAGGACCCTTGCCGGCCTCCTCGGTAGCGGCCTCGCCGGCCTCCTCGGCAAGCCCCTCGGCGGCGTCCTCAACAACGTCCTTGGCGGCCTCCTCAGCGGCGATCTTGTCGGCCTCGGCCGCGGCATCCCTGGCGACCTCTTCGATGACAGTGTCCACATCCTCCTGATCCGTAGAGGAAGGATCTGGACACCGAGAAGGGGAATGAGGCGAAGTCAAGATCAAAATTCGAAAGAAGAAAAACAAGCGGGAACTGGAGGCAAACAACTCACCCGTGCCAAGCTAAGACGAAGTGGCCCTCTCCCTACCAACATCCGGTGCCGAGACGGAGCCGCCGGTGCCTGGGTGCGCCTCCTCCTCTTCCGTGCGCATGGGCTTGGTACTTGGCGCCCTTGCCGGGGATGCCCCTCGAGGCGGCGTGGTAGATGGGGGTGGCGCGTTGAGGGTAGCCCTCAGTGGCTCCTCCTGCTGCCATTCTCCTCCTGCAGCCATGGCAAGGTCAGCACCAAGGAATCGTGCCCCAGCACACGTCGATGGGAAGCGAGTGATGAATGTATGCTGGGGGCTGCGCCGGGGGCTGCTCTCCGGGCTACTCTCCACCACCAGCGGTGTACCCGAGGTACCCACCGGGGGCTGGCCGTCCGTCGAGGCCCTGGCCCTCTTCACCACCCTCTGGGCCAGCGTCTCCACATCCCTACAAAGATGAAGACAAGTCAAGAAAAGCAGCACGGTCCGAGGGGACGGAGATGACAAAAGACTAGATACTTACTCATTCTCCGCCTCCTCTTTCGCTGCCTTCCTCTTCCTCCTCGGGTTAAGGGACCCGAGGTCGAAGATGACCTCCATGTCGTCGTCTGCGGGAGGAGGGGAAGCGGGTGGAGTCCGAGGACACTTGAACGAAGAAGAGGCAGTCGCTTTCTTCTTCGCCATCATAGCCTTCACCGCCTTCCCCGCCGCCGCCATGGCCCTCGTCTGGCGCATGGATGCCTCCTGAGGTTGTTGCGGTTGTGCGGCCCTGCCGGGCCGGACCGGCTCACCAGAGATGGCCCACCGCAGGACACACCCTCTCCCCGTGGCTGGGGGCTCGACAGCCTCGACATCCTCCTCGGACGACTCCTCAACCTCATCTTCGGTAAGAGGAGCCTCGATGTCGGCGCTGTTGGCCTCCGCAGCAGACTCCGCCCGCTGGGTGAGCTCCTTCTCCTTCGCGGACGCCAGCGCTGCCGGCGTCCTTGGCGAGTGCCGCATCCTCCGCCCTGACGGCGATATAGTCCAGCTCCGCCCGGGTGGTGTCTTGGATGAGCAGCAGCTCTTCACGGACGTACTTCTCCAACAAGGTGTCAAACAATTTCTGCACCTGGTCCGCCTCCGACTCGACCCAATTCGGGTCAAGGCCGTGCGCATTGCAGTCCGGCATCATGGCAATGATGTTGGTTTGGCGGGAGTTGTTGCTCAGCGGGACCACCCCCGCCGGCAACTCGAACAGGGGCCCCTTGGCGACCTTGCCGGCCTTCGCAAACTTGCCGGTCCTCTCGGCCCTGCTGTCACGGTTCACGTCGACTTAAAAGAGCCACTGGCAGAAGTGGATGTGCCCCATTGCCGTGAAGTTGTGGTTCAAGCCCAGGCGGAGCCGCATGATGTCAGCCGCATTACTGAAGAGCCAGGCCGGCCTCCCCTTGTTGTGCAGAGGAGTGATGCAGCGGTGGATGAAATCCACCCCAATCATCTCCAGGGTGAGCCCGGCAATGGCGAGGCGATCGATTCTGGAGATGGCGACCATGAGCTTCCCATACTGGGCGTCGACATCACCCCAGTCGTCTCTGCGAACCGGCGGCACCTGGCAGACCTAGCAAAATTCCTGTGCGTCCTCCTCCTCAATCGAGCACCACCGGCTCCGCCACTCCTCCCACCTCTCCTTCTGGGCGCCCTCTGGATACGTCCCCTTCTCCAGGGTCCTTGGGATCCAGGCGACGCAGTCGGAGATGGCGCCTCCCCTCTGGATCTGAGGGTAGAAGTAATGGCGAAAAAGCGTCGTGTTGCGATGCACTCCGGTGAAGCCCTCGTACAGATGGGCGAAAAGGGCCATGCACGCCACGGCACTGGAGTTAAATCCAGAAGGTGGAAGCCGTAGGTGTGCATGACATTGTTGAAGAAATCAGAGAAAGGGAGGCAGAGGCCGCAGGGAAAGTAGTCGACGAAGAATGGGTACCGATTTAGGGCGGCCTTGGCGCAATCAGCGGGGATGCCACGCGTAGCCGGGTGCCCCATCATCTCTCCCCCCATCTTGCACCCCCACAGGGGCTTGAAGTTGTCCCGGAGGTGGACCGCGTCGACCGTCGAGGGAAAGTAGGCGAGCTGCGTCCGCCGCGCCGCCGACTCGCTCTCTAGCGGCTCCGTCCCCCAGCGTCCTTGGCCACTCCTTTGCCTTTGCTTGTTTTGGGTGCCATGGCGGCCGCGAGAGGTGAAGGAGGAAGGGCGGCGAAAACACGGCGGCAATGAGCGATAGCAAGAGCTTGAGGAGGAAGAAGGAGGGGACGACGGTTCCAAGATTGGAGAAGGCATAGAGGGTAAATGAGCAGCGCGCCCGCGGTTATTCCTTTTTACGGGGAAGGCGCGGGCTGCCTCTTTACCATCTTCCATGATGTGATGCATGCGTGCGGAAACCGCCCCACACATGACCCACCACGTCACGCGTTCAACGCGGGTCATGGGGAAGCGCAGCGGACGGAAACATTACTGCAGTAAAAATTCGCCCCACCTGCTCGTGCATCGTTCTGGGCCTAGCCCAACAACGCGTCGCGCTTATGTGTGGCCTAGGCCCGCGGGCTCCTGTCGGTGTACAAAAGTAGGGGCTCTCCTTTTGTACCCCTTTACTTGTGCATGGGCAATCAGAGTCCCGCCCACGGCCACACTAATCAGGGCAGAGGAGGGATGCCGGAGCACAAGACGACCAAAGCAACGCCAAGACCAGGGCGCAAAGAGAGCAAGAGGGCGAGCTGGACTCCCCCGGCAAGACCCTTGCCGGGGTGGCTTCCGTAGCTCCGGGAAGATCCTTGCTGGGGCAACTTGCCTGACGCCAGTGGAGCACGCCACCCTTGAGCCCAAGGATTTCCAACGCCATCAACTACATTGGAACCAAGGCTCGGGAGGAACCTCCGTGGTGGCATGCAGATCTTTGTAGAGATCCTAAATACGCAAGATCAGACGAGAACCAGAAGACGACGATCCTTGGTGAGATCCCTGCCAAGGAAGTCCACGAGACCCCCGACAAGACCCTTGCCGAGGACGACCACGGTGCCGCGGCAAGACCCTTGCCGGGCCCCCGGCAAGGCCCTTGCCAAAGACACCTGTGGGGCAGCAGCTAGGCCCACGCCTGCCAAGACTCCACCGTTGCTCCCACGTAGCTGCTAGCTCGACCAGCTGAGCAGGCATCTGCGTGGCAGCGTGCGGCCTCCACACCAACTCAACAAGCACCTGCGTGGTGGCATGCAGATCCATCACTTCCAAATTTTATGCGAAGTTTATTTGCAAATAGAACCCACTATTGCTCTTTTCAAGGCATTTGTTTTATATAAATCGCCAGATTGAATGCACAAATGTCCGATTCAGGAATTGGGCAGAATTTCAATTCAGAGACTCCAAGATGGCGGCTTAATTTCCTTCAGCCACCTTGCCAAGCCACCCTAAAGGGAGGATAACAACTTGGTTTTACTGTAAAAACACTGCCCCACCTAATGAGAAGCATTTGTCGGGTTATAGAGTTGATCCTCTTCCAATAGACTTTGACCCGCCGAGCAAGATCCTTCCAGAGGAGCATGTTGAAGCACTCCCTTATATTTCAAAGGTCAAAGCCCTACTAGCCAATGGGCTAACTGGAGTTGATCTAACCCGGTGATGGGTCTCTTGCAGAATTATCCCCATAAGCCGATGACCCGTCTTAATGTATGAATATTCACGTGAACCAAACGACCCTCAGTGGTACAGTTCTGAAAAATTTACTACTGAAGAGGTCAACAAGGCTGTAAAGGGTTTGCTTGGGGAGTCTCAAGAGAACTTCAATAAGACGGGGTTGGCACCGTTATGTAAAACCAACCCGGCCTCAGCTATAAGTATTCATTTACATCCGGCTTAAATATCTTTTGTCTCTCTGTGTGTCTCACTGGTTAATCCTTTCTTATTACACGGCCCAACTCTGCTTTTCAGAACAGAAAGATAAAGACTGTTGTAGCCAAAGCCAGGACTGGCCCAAAGTTGAAGAAGAACAAGCCAACAGTTGTAATTGATCCGGCTGCTGTGGGTGAGTCAACTGATGCAGATGATCAATCAGAGGTAGAACTCGACTCTCTTGGTCGACTCCTTATTGAATAAGCTGATGCCTCTTATTCTCAGGGTGAGGCTACCACTAGCCGGGCTGGCGACATTAAGGTAATTCCTATCTCTTCCGGCTCAGACTCCGCACCTCCAGAGAGAATACGACGGGTCGTCCGGAAAGTAAATTTTTCTCATCCAGATCCTCACTTAGATCCACACTTTATTTTGAAGAAAACTCAGCATGAGCTAAGAAAACTCAGCATGAGCTAAGACGCAAAACTCGGAGTGGCGGCTCAGGTGATCTAATGGTCGGGCTAACTCATGAGTGCTCCCGCAAGGGGCCTAACAAGGTGCCACATAGCCCAACTCTGTCTTTACTAAAGAAGGCCTTATCACACAACCTCTTAACCGATCTGATTCAAATTACCAGGAGTCACCACCATCTTCGGGCGACTCATCTTCAACACAGATGCCTCCCTTGATTATAAATTGAGGGTAAGTACTTGTACTCAACTTGTTGGTGGCTTAACTTATTATCATATACTTCTTACTATCCAACTTGATCATAGAGTCAATGCCAAGAACAAGAAAATAAAGATTGGCGATTCTTCCAAGGCCCCTGAAAATCCTGAGTCAGAGGAGCAGGTGCTAGTAACCCCTGAGGCCAACACCAAAAATCCTAAAGAGCATCACAACAAACAAGATGACCCGCCGCTATAAGCTGAAGCAACTCTTGCTGAAGAAATGAGCATTGATGCCAACCCGGCAGATAATCGTGATCTGCCAAGTCCTATTCCTCCTCCTGAGAAGAACAACAATGATTGATACGTCTCCAACGTATCTATAATTTATGAAGTATTCATGTTGTTATAATATCATTCTTGGATGTTTTACAATCATTTTATAGCAACTTTATATCATTTTTGGGACTAACCTATTGACCCAGTGCCCAGTGCTAGTTGTTGTTTTTTGCTTGTTTTTTACATCGCAGAAAATCAATATCAAACGGAGTCCAAACACTGTGAAACTTTTTGGAGAATTTGTATGGACTAGAAGACCCAGGATGGGCTAGAGCAGCACCTGGGGGTGCCCCTAGGGGCACAACCCACCAGGGCGCGCCCAGGTGGGTTGTGCCCACCTTGATGGCCTCCCACACCCCCTCTTTACCCTATAAATTCACAAATATTCTGAAAACCCTCGGGGTTAGATCAAGAAGTTCCACCGCCACAAGGCACTATAGCCATAAAAAACCAATCTAGACCATTTTCGGCACCCTGCCGAAGGGGCGAATCATCTCCGGTGGCCATCTTCATCATCCTGGCGGCCACCACGACGAGGAGGGAGTAGTCCACCCTCGGGGCTAAGGGTTTGTACCAGTAGCTATGTATTTAATCTCTCTCTCTCTCTCATGTTCTTGAGATGTCACGATCTTGATGTATCACGGGCTTTGTTAATATAGTCGGATCATATGGTGTTTTCCCCTCTCTATCTTGTTGTGATGAATTGAGTTTTTCCCTTTGAGATTTCGTTATTATCGGATTGAGTACTTTTATGGATTTGAGAGCACTTGATATATGTCTTACAATTGAATAATCGTGGTGACAATGGAGTATCATATTGATTCACTTGATATATGTTTTGGCACTCAACTTGCGGATTCCCGAGGTGACATTGGGGTAATCTATGCATAGGGGTTGATGCACGTTCTTGTCTTTGTTTCTCCGGCAGAAATCTTGGGGCACTCTTTGAAGTTCTTTGCGTTGGATTGAATATTATGAGTCTGAATTTGCTTTGGTGTTGTTTTAGTATGAACTCTTGGTTAGATCGATCAGAAAGAATAGTTTTGTTTTATTTTAGTACGAACTCTAGGATAGATTTATTGGAAAGAATAGCTTTGAGGTGGTTTCGTACCCTGCAAACAATTCCGTCTTATGTTCTCTGCTAGATAGGAACTTTGGAGTGATTCTTCATTGCACGTTGAGGGACGGTTATAGGATTCAATTATATTAGCATTGTTGAGAGATTGCACTAGCGAAAGTACGGACCCTAGGCCTCATTTTCAAGCATTGCAATGCCACTTTGTGCCCATTTACTATTTGCTACCTTGCTGTTTTTATTTATTCAGATTATAAAAATATATTTCTACCATCCATATTACACTTTTATCACCATCTCTTCACCAAACTAGTGCACCAATACAATTTTCCATTGTATTGGGTGTGTTGGGGACACAAGAGATTTCTTGTATTTGGTTGCAGGGTCGTTTGAGAGAGACCATCTTCATCCTACACCTCTCACGGATTGATAAACCTTAGGTCATCCACTTGAGGGAAAATTGCTATTGTCCTACAAAACTCTGTGCTTGGAGGCCAAACACATGTCTACAAGAATAAAGTTGCGTAGTAGACATCAAGCTCTTTTCTGGCGCCGTTGTTAGGGAGGTGAGTGCTTGAAGGTATATCTTTAGATCTTGAAATTGAATCTTTTAGTTTCTTGTCTTATCACTAGTCTGGTTTATAAAATAAAAGTACAAAAAATGGAATTGAGGTTGCATTATATTATTCATCTTTATAATGTATTTCATGAAAATGATGGAAAGGAAAATTGTGCTCAATTGATAGAAGAAGAATTCAATAGAATGTTTGGTATAAATGATGAGCATGATTGCAATGTTGTTAGTATGAATTCTTTGAATATCCATGATGCTAATGATATGCAAAACTACAAGCTTGGGGATGCTATGTTTGATGAAGACGATATTTCTTGTCCCCCAAGTTTTGATGTGCAAATTTATTATGATGAAAGCATGCCTCCTATTTATGATGATTATATTGATGAAAGTGAGTTTGGAAGAGTGTCAACTTTAGGAAGTAATGATCCCACTATTTTGGAGGGAGTTGAATCTTATTGTGATAATTATGAAAGTGGATTTGGAGAGGTCATGACTTTATTTAGTAATGAATCCACTATCTTGGAAGAGGTTCCAATTGATTATGAGAACAAAGTTGCTATCTATGATGATTATGGTGATGACATGTATGCTATAAAGAATAATGATAACCATGAAACTTGTCATCGTGATTTTAACTTTCACTCTCATGATAGTTATTTTGTTGAGTTTACTGGTACATCTTGAGCATGCGTTGGTTTTCCCTTGAAAGGGAAAGGGTGATGCAGCAAAGTAGCATAAGTATTTCCCTCGGTTTTTAAGAACCAAGGTATCAATCCAGTAGGAGGTAACATGCAAGTCCCCTAGTACCTGCATAAACAAACAAGAACCTCGCAACCAACACGATAAAGGGGTTGTCAATCCCTTCACAGTCACTTACAAAAGTGAGATCTGATAGAGATAATAAGATAAATATTTTTGGTATTTTTGTTGTATATATTGGAAAATAAAGATTGCAAAATAGAAACAGCAAGTTTATAGGAAAATAATATGATGGAAGGTAGACCCGGGGGCCATAGGTTTCACTAGTGGCTTCTCTCAAAATAGCAAATTTCTATGATGCGTGAACAAATTACTGTCGAGGAATTGATAGAAAAGTGCATGGTTATGAGAATATCTAGGCATGATCATGTATATAGGCATCACGTCCACGACAAGTAGACCGAAACAATTCTACATCTACTACTATTACTCCACACATCGACCACTATCCAGCATGCATCTAGAGTATTAAGCTCATAAGAACAGAGTAACGCATTAGGCAAGTTGTCATGATGTAGAGGGATAAACTCAAGCAATATGATATAAACCCCATCTTTTTATCCTCGATGGCAACAATACAATATGTGCCTTGCTGCCCCTGCTGTCACTGGGAAAGGACACCGCAAGATTGCACCCAAAGCTAAGCACTTCTCCCATTGCAAGAAAGATCAATCTAGTAGGCCAAACCAGACTGATAATTTGAACAGACTTGCAAATATATTAAATCATGCATAAAAGATTTCAGAGAAGAATCAAATATTGTTCATAGATAATCTTGATCATAAACCCACAATTCACCGGATCTCGACAAACACACCACAAACAGAATTACATCAAATAGATCTCCAAGAGAATCAAGGAGAACTTTGTATTGAGATCTGAAGAGAGAGAAGAAGCCATCTAGCTAATAACTATGGACCCGAAGGTCTGTGGTAAACTACTCACACATCATCGGAGAGGCTATGGTGTTGATGTAGAAGCCCTCCGTGATTGATTCCCCCTCCGACGGAGCGCCAGAAAAGGCCCCAAGATGGGATATCACTAGTACAGAAGGTTGCGGCGGTGGAAATAGGGTTGCGTGGTGCTCCTGGATGTTTTTGGGGTATATGGGTATATATAGGAGGAACAAGTACGTTGGTGGAGCTGCAAGGGGCCCACGAGGGTGGGGGCGCGCCTGCCCCCCTGGGCGCGCCCTCCTGCCTCGTGGCCTCCTCACTTCTTTCTTGACGTCCAGTCCAAATCTCCTGGATCACGTTTGTTCCAAAAATAACTCTCCCGAAGGTTTCATTCCGTTTGGATTCCGTTTGATATTCCTTTTCTGCGAAACATTGAAATAGGCAAAAAAACAGCAATTTGCACTGGGCCTTTGGTTAATAGGTTAGTCCCAAAAATAATATAAAAAGGTATATTAAAGCCCATCAAACATCCAAAATAGATAGTATAATAGCAAGGAACAATAAAAAATTATAGATACGTTGGAGACGTATCAAGGATCACCAAGCTTAATTTCTGCTCGTCCTCGAGTAGGTAAATGATAAAAACAGAATTTTTGATGTGGAATGCTACCTAGCATAATTCTAAATGTCTTCTCATCCGAAAGATTCAAGACAAAGGTTTAATATTGACATAAAAATAATAATACTTCAAGCATACTACCAAAGCAATCATGTCTTCTCAAAATAACATGGCCAAAGAAAGTTATACCTACAAAATCATATAGTCTGGCTATGCTCTATCTTCACCACACAAAGTATTTAAATCATGCACAACCCCGATGACAAGCCAAGCAATTGTTTCATACTTTTGATGTTCTCACACTTTTTCAATCTTCATGCAATACATGAGCGTGAGCCATGGACATAGCACTATAGGTGGAATAGAATGGTGGTTGTGGAGAAGACAAAAAGGAGAAGATAGTCTCACATCAACTAGGCATATCAGCAGGCTATGGAGATGCCCATCAATAGATATCAATGTGAGTGAGTAGGGATTGCCATGCAACAGATGCACTAGAGTTATAAGTGTATGAAAGCTCAACAAAAGAATTAAGTGGGTGTGCACCCAACTCGCTTGCTCACAAAGACCTAGGGCATTTTGAGGACGCCCATCATTGGAATATACAAGCCAAGTTCTATAATGTAAAATTCCCACTAGTATATGAAAGTGACAACATAGGAGACTCTCTATCATGAAGATCATGGTGCTACTTTGAAGCACAAGTGTGGTAAAAGGATAGTAGCACTGTCCCTTCTCTCTTTTTCTCTCAATTTTTTATTTTCTCTTTTTTTATAGAATTCTTCTGGAGTCTCATCCCGACTTGTGGGGGAATCATAGTCTCCATAATCCTTTCCTCACTTGGGACAATGCTCTAATAATGATGATCATCACACTTTTATTTACTTACAACTCGAAAAATTACAACTCGATACTAGAACAAAATATGACTCTATGTGAATGCCTCTGGTGGTGTACTGGGATGTGCAATGAATCAAGAGTGACATGTATGAAATAATTATAAAGGTAGCTTTGCAACAAATACGATGTCAACTACAAGATCATGCAAAGCAATATGACAATGATGAAGTGTGTCATAACAAACAGAACGGTGGTAAGTTGCATGGCAATATATCTCGGAATGGCTATGGAAATGCCATAATAGGTAGGTATGGTGGCTGTTTTGAGGAAGGTATATGGTGGGTGTATAGTACCGGCGAAAGTTGCGCGGTACTAGAGAGCCTAGCAATGGTGGAAGGGTGAGAGTGTGTATAATCCATGGACTCAACATTAGTCATAAGAACTCACATACTTATTGCAAAAATCTATTAGTTATCGAAACAAAGTACTACGCGCATGCTCCTAGGGGGATAGATTGGTAGGAAAAGACCATCGCTCGTCCCCGACCGCCACTCATAAGGAAGACAATCAATAAATAAATCATGCTCTGACTTCATCACATAACGGTTCACCATACGTGCATGCTACGGGAATCACAAACTTTAGAACAAGTATTTCTCAAATTCACAACTACTCAACTAGAATGACTCTAATATCACCATCTTCATATCTCAAAACAATTATCAAGTATCAAACTTCTCATAGTATTCAATGCACTTTTTATGATAGTTTTTATTATACCCATCTTGGATGCCTATCATATTAGGACTAATTTTATAGCCAAAGCAAATTACCATGTTGTTCTAAAAGACTCTCAAAATAATATAAGTGAAGAATGGGAGATCAATAATTTCTATAAAATAAAACCACCACATTGCTCTTAAAGATATAAGTGAAGCACTAGAGCAAAATTATCTAGCTCAAAAGATATAAGTGAAGCACATAGAGTATTCTAATAAATTCCGATTCATCTGTGTCTCTCCAAAAGGTGTGTACAGCAAGGATGATTGTGGTAAACTAAAAGTCAAAGACTCAAATCATACAAGACGCTCCAAGCAAAACAGATATCATGTGGTGAATAAAAATATAGCCTCAAGTAAAGTTATCCATAGACGAAGACGAAAGAGGGGATGCCTTCCGGGGCATCCCCAAGCTTAGGCTTTTGGTTGTACTTGAATTTTCCCTTGGGCTGCCTTGGGAATCCCCAAGCTTAGGCTCTTTCCACTCTTTATTCCAAAATCCATCAAATCTTTACCCAAAACTTGAAAACTTCACAACACAAAACTCAACAGAAAATCTCATGAGCTCCGTTAGTATAAGAAAACAAACCACCACTTCAAGGTACTGTAATGAACTCATTCTTTATTTATATTGGTGTTAAACCTACTGTATTCCAACTTCTCCATGGTTCATACCCCCCGATACTAGCCATAGATTCATCAAAATAAGCAAACAACACACGAAAAACAAAATAGTCTGTAGTAATATGTAGGTTACGTGTACTTATGTAACTCCAAAAATTCTGAAATAAATTGGTGGACGTGAGGAATTTGTCTATTAATCATATGCAAAAAGAATCAACCTAATCTCACTCTCCACTAAAAAATGGAAGCAAATCTCATGAGCGCTAAAGTTCTGTTTTTTACAGGAAGAGCGCAAAGACTTCCCCCAAGTCTTCCCAAAGGTTCTACTTGGCACAAACACTAATTAAAAACATAAAACCACATCTAAACATAAGATAGATGAATTAATTATTACTAAAAAGGAACAAAAAGAAAGAAACAAAAACAAAATTGGGTTGCCTCCCAACAAGCGTTATCGTTTAACGCCCTAGCTAGGCATTGATTATTTCAATGATGCTCACAAGAAAGACAAGAATTGAAGCACAAAGAGACATCATGAAACACGTGACAAACACATCTAAGTCTAAAATACTTCCTATGCATAGGCATCTTATAGGCAAACTAATTATCATAGCAAGCAAAAACTAGCATATGCAAGGAAGCGGAAAGAAACAATAGCAATCTCAACATAACGAGAGGTGATTTAGTAACATGAAAATTTCTACAATCATATTTCCTCTCTCATAATAATTACATGTGGCATCATAAGAAAATTCAAAAAAATAGCTATCACATAAAATATATTCAACACGATCCACATGCATGCAAAGTTGACACTCTTCCAAAATAGTGGGATTAACATTAACTAAAGTCACGACCTCTCCAAACCCACTTTTATGAAAAATTTCATAAGATTGAACATTCTTCAAATATGTGGGATATAAAGTTGACACTCTTCCAAACCCACTTTCAATAATATTGCAAACACCATTATCGATCTCATATTCATCATGGGGCTTAAATAAATTTTCAAGATCAAAAGGAGAATCACCCCAATCATGATCATTGCAACAAATAATAGTCATAGCAAAACTATCATCCCCAAGCTTGAGGTTTTGCATATCATTAACAAAACTGATATTAAGATAATTTATGATAACATCATTGGAATCATGCTTTTCATTGAAAAACTATCAAGCATGGGTGCAATAGCAATGATCTCATGTTTAACATAAGGAACTATAGCAAACTCATCTCCATAAATATTGGCATCATGGCCACAAGAATAGCAAGCATCATGTTCATCAAGGGATATTTCTATCAAATCATCGGAATCATAATTATCTCTAGATTCATGCATATCATTATTTTCTTCCCAAGCAACGGTCATTCTTTCAATAAATTCTTTGACATAGACAATATGAGCATAGTTTTCATAGCAATATTTAAGTATGTCAAAAATTTTAGATTCGTAAAGAGTAATGATACGTCTCCAACGTATCTATAATTTTTTATTGTTCCATGCTATTATATTATCAACCTTGGATGTTTTATATGCTATTTTATATGATTTTTGGGACTAACCTATTAACCTAGAGCCTAATGCTAGTTTCTATCTTTTCCTTGTTTTAGAGTATCGCAGAAAAGGAAAATCAAACGGAGTCCAATTGACCTGAAACTTCACGAAACTTATTTTTGGAACGGAAGCAATCCAGGGGACTTGGAGTAGACGCCAGGTAAGCTTCGAGGAAGCCACGAGGCAGGGAGGTGCGCCCTACCCCCCTGGGCGCGCCCCCCACCCTCGTGGCTCCCCTGACCGACTTCTTTCGCCTATATATATGTCCATATACCCTAAAAACATCAGGGAACAGAATAGATCGGGAGTTCCGCCGCCAGAAGCCTCCGTAGCCATTGAAAACCAATCTAGACCCGTTCCGGCACCCTACCGGAGGGGGGAATCCTTCTCCGGTGGCTATCTTCATCATCCCAGCGCTATCCATGACGAGGAGGGAGTAGTTCACCCTCGGGGCTGAGGGTATGTACCAGTAGCTATGTGTTTGATCTCTCCCTCTCGTGTTCTTGAGTTGGCAAGATATTGATGTATCGTGAGCTTTGCTATTATATTTAGATCTTATGATGTTTCTCCCCCTCTACTCTGTTGTGATGAATTGAGTTTTCCCTTTGAAGTTATCTTATCGGATTGAGTCTTTAAGGATTTGAGAACACTTGATGTATGTCTTACACGTGCTTATCTGTGGTGACAATGGGATATCACGTGATCCACTTGATGTATGTTTTGGTGATCAACTTGAGAGTTCCGTGAACTTATGCATAGGGGTTGGCACACGTTTTCGTCTTGACTCTCCGGTAGAAACTTTGGGGCACTCTTTGAAGTTCTTCGTGTTGGTTGAATGGATGAATCTGAGATTGTGTGATGCATACCGTATAATCATACCCAAGGATACTTGAGGTGACATTGGAGTATCTAGGTGACATTAGGGTTTTGGTTGATTTGTGTCTTAAGGTGTTATTCTAGTACGAACTCTATGATAGATTGAACGGAAAGAATGGCTTCATGTTATTTTACTACGGACTCTTGAATAGATCGAGCAGAAAGGATAACTTTGAGGTGGTTTTGTACCCTACAATAATCTCTTCGTTTGTTCTCCGCTATTAGTGACTTTGGAGTGACTCTTTGTTGCATGTTGAGGGATAGTTATATGATCCAATTATGTTATTATTGTTGAGAGAACTTGCACTGGTGAAAGTATGAACCCTAGGCCTTGTTTCCTAGCATTGCAATACTGTTTTCGCTCACTTTTATCATTAGTTACCTTGTTGTTTTTATATTTTCAGATCACAAAAACCTTTATCTACCATCCATATTGCACTTGTATCACCATCTCTTCGCCGAACTAGTGCACCTATACAATTTACCATTGTATTGGGTGTGTTGGGGACACAAGAGACTCTTTGTTATTTGGTTGCAGGGTTGTTTGAGAGAGACCATCTTCATCCTACGCCTCCCACAGATTGATAAACCTTAGGTCATCCACTTGAGGGAAATTTGCAACTGTCCTACAAACCTCTGCATTTGGAGGCCCAACAACGTCTACAAGAAGAAGGTTGTGTAGTAGACATCAAGCTCTTTTCTGGCGCCGTTGCCGGGGAGGTGAGTGCTTGAAGGTATATCTTTAGATCTCACAATCGAATCTTTTAGTTTCTTGTTTTATCACTAGTTTAGTTTATAAAATAAAATTACAAAAAAATGGAATTGTGTTTGCCTCATACGCTTCATCTTTTTAATATCTTTTGTGAGAATGATGGAAAGGAAAATTGTGCTCAAGTGCTAGAATAAGAAGTCTCTAAAATGTTTGGCACTAAATCTTTCAATGATGAGCATGATTGCAATGTTGTTAGTATGAACTCATTGAATATCCATAGTACTAATGATGATTGCACTAGTCATGATGAAAATGTTTCTTATAAGCATGTCAACTTTTGTGGAGTGCATAGAGTTTGCCAGTACACACCAAATAGGGAAGATATATTTTGCAAGAGGCATAAGTATTTAGAAACTAAATGGTTGCAAGAGAGGCTAGATGTTTGTGCTGAAAATTTAAAATTTCTTTGCCATACTTGTGAACTTTGCAATGAACATGGTCACTTAAATCTCAAATGCAAATTGTTTCATGATCGTATCATGTCCAAAAATTGTGATGATTTGATTTCCCTTGCACATCATAATGAACTTAGTTTGCTTTTGGGTATGAACAAATGAAACATCAAACTAAGCATATTCCAGAATATAACCCTGAGAAATTCCTCGATATTGATCTAGAAGAAATTTATATGTATTGTGCGGTGAATTGCATTGAAAATCCTTATATTGCCAATTACATAAAGAAAAGAAAACAAATAGAGGATGAAGAGAATACTAACGAAAGGGAAGAGACTTTCCAATATTCTCCTATTATTTCTTATGATGAATCAGGTAACAAGGATGAGCCTTCTATTCAACCAATCTCATTAGTAAGGAGCTCCAAAAAGAGGATTGAACCCACACATGATGTGAAGAAGGAAAAGAAAACACGGAGAACTAAAGGTAGAAAGTTATCTCTCCCAAATGATGTTGCTCCTATTTCTCATTGTGATGATGATAATTGCTATACTATTGGTGCTATCCATACTATTAATGATGAGAGTGATTATGCTTATGATATGAAAAGGCCCAAGCTTGGGGATGCTATGTTTGATGAAGATGATGTTTTTGAGAATATATTTGCTGCAATTAATGTTTGTCCCAAGCTTGGGGATGCTACATTTAATGAAGATGATATTTTTAGTCTCCCAAGTTTTGATATGCAAATTTATAATGATGATAGCATGCCTCCTACTTATGATGATTATATTGATGAAAGTGGGTTTGGAAGAGTGTCAACTTTAGTAAGTAATGATCCCACTATTTTGGAGGATGTTGAATCTTATTATGATAATCATGAAAGTGGATTTGGAGAGGTCATGACTTTATTTAGTAATGAATCCACTATTTTGGAAGAGGTTCCAATTGATTATGAGAACAAAGTTGCTATCTATGATGATTATGGTGATGACATGTATGCTATAAAGAATAATGATAACCATGAAACTTGTCATCATGATTTTAACTTTCACTCTCATGATAGTTATTTTGTTGAGTTTACTGCTACATCTTGAGCATGCGTTGGTTTTCCCTTGAAAGGGAAAGGGTGATGCAGCAAAGTAGCATAAGTATTTCCCTCGGTTTTTAAGAACCAAGGTATCAATCCAGTAGGAGGTAACATGCAAGTCCCCTAGTACCTGCATAAACAAACAAGAACCTCGCAACCAACACGATAAAGGGGTTGTCAATCCCTTCACAGTCACTTACGAAAGTGAGATCTGATAGAGATAATAAGATAAATATTTTTGGTATTTTTGTTGTATATATTGGAAAATAAAGATTGCAAAATAGAAACAACAAGTTGATAGGAAAATAATATGATGGAAGGTAGACCCGGGGGCCATAGGTTTCACTAGTGGCTTCTCTCAAAATAGCAAATTTCTACGGTGGGTGAACAAATTACTGTCGAGGAATTGATAGAAAAGTGCATGGTTATGAGAATATCTAGGCATGATCATGTATATAGGCATCACGTCCACGACAAGTAGACTGAAACAATTCTATATCTACTACTATTACTCCACACATCGACCACTATCCAGCATGCATCTAGAGTATTAAGCTCATAAGAACAGAGTAACGCATTAGGCAAGTTGTCATGATGTAGAGGGATAAACTCAAGCAATATGATATAAACTCCATCTTTTTATCCTCGATGGCAACAATACAATATGTGCCTTGCTGCCCCTGCTGTCACTGGGAAAGGACACCGCAAGATTGCACCCAAAGCTAAGCACTTCTCCCATTGCAAGAAAGGCCAAACCAGACTGATGATTCCACTATCTTGGAAGAGGTTTCAATCGATTATGATGAGAACAAAGTTGCTACATATGATAATTATTGTGATGATACATATGCTATAAAAAGTAGTGATGATTATATTTATAAAAGTTGTCATGATTATGATTACCCTTTTTCTGAACATTAATCTTTTAATGTGGAAACAATTTATAGTATTCAAGTTTCTTATGATACTCCCACTATTCTAAATGGGAAGAATTTTGCTTATGTGGAGAGTAATAAAATTCCTATGCTTGTAGATCATGAAAAGAATGCTTTATGTGATAATTATATTGTTGAATTCATTCATGATGCTACTGAAAATTATTATGCGGGAGGAATATATGCTCGTAGGAATTGCAATAATATTAAGTTTCCTCTCTATGTGCTTAAAATCTTGAAGTTATGCTTGTTTTGCTTTCCTATGCACGTTGATTCTTGTTCCCACAAGTTGTTTGCTTACAAAATCCCTATGCATAGGAAGTTGGTTAGACTTAAATGTGCTAGTCATATTCTTCATGATGCTCTCTTTATGTTACAATTCTTATCTTTTATGTGAGCATCGTTGAAATCATCACGCCTAGCTAGGGGCGTTAAACAATAGCGCTTGTTGGGAGGAAACCCAATTTTATTTTTGCTCCTTGCTTTTTGTTCCTGTTTAGTAATACATTAATCATCTATCCTCTGTTATGATTGTGTTTTTTATGTTTTAATTAGTGTTTGTGCCAAGTAAAGCCTTTAGGAACTTCTTGGGTGATTGTTATTTGATCTTGCTGTAAAAAACAGAAAGTATGCGCTCACGAGAATAAGTTTCATTTTTTTACCAGAGAGCGATAAAATACCAATTCCACTTGAAGTGGATTTATAAAAAAATTCCTAGGACGTCCTAATTTCTCAGGATTTTTGGAGTTACAGAAGTATTCGAAACCTATAGATTACTACAGATTATTCTGTTTTTGACAGATTCTGTTCTCTATGCGTTGTTTGCTTATTTTGATGAATCTATGAGTAGTATCGGAGGGTATGGACCATAGAGAAGTTGGAATACCATAGATATTACACCAATATGAATTTAGATTGAGTTCACAACAGTACTTAAGTGATGATTTATTTTCTTATACTAACGGAGCTTATGAGTTTTCCGTTAAGTTTTGTGTTGTGAAGTTTTCAAGTTTTGGGTGAAGATTCGATGGACTAAGGAATAAGGAGTGGCAAAAGCCTAAGCTTGGGGATGCCCAAGGCACCCCAAGGTAAAATTCAAGGACACCAAAAAGCCTAAGCTTGGGGATGCCCCGGAAGGCATCCCCTCTTCCGTCTTCGTTCATCGGTAACTTTACTTGGAGCTATATTTTTATTCACCACATGATATGTGTTTTGCTTGGAGCGTCATTTTATTTTCTTTTCTTTTGCTTGATGTTTGAATAAAATACCAAGATCTGAAATTATTAAATGTCAGAGAGTCTTCACATAGTTGCATAATTATTCGACTACTCATTGATCTTCACTTATATCTTTCAGACTAGTTTGTCATTTGCTCTAGTGCTTCACTTATATCCTTCTAGAGCACGGCGGTGGTTTTATTTTGAAGAAATAGATGAACTCTCGTGCTTCACTTATATTATTTTGAGAGTCTTTAGAACATCATGGTAATTTTCTTTGGTTATGAAACTAGTCCTAATATGATGGGGATGCAAGAGGGGTATAATAAAAACTTTCATGAAAAGTGCATTGAATACTATAAGAAGTTTGATACTCGATTATTGTTTTGAGATATGAAGATAGTGATATTAGAGTCATGCTAGTTGAGTAGTTGTGAATTTGAGAGATACTTGTGTTAAAGTTTGTGATTCCCATAGCATGCACGTATGGTGAACCGTTATGTGATGAAGTCGGAGCATGCCTTATTTATTGATTGTCTTCCTTGTGAGTGGTGGTCGGGGACGAGAGATGGTATTTTCCTACCAATCTATCCCCCTAGGAGCATGCGCGTAGTACTTTGTTTTGATAACTAATAGATTTTTGCAACAAGTATGTGAGTTCTTTATGACTAATGTTGAGTCCATGGATTATACGCACTCTCACCCATCCACCATTGCTATCCTCTCTAGTACCACGCAACTTTCGCCGGTACCATAAACCTACCATTTACCTTCCTCAAAACAGCCACCATACCTACCTATTATGGCATTTCCATAGCCATTCCGAGATATAGTGCCATGCAACTTTCCACCGTTCCATTTATTATGACACGCTCCATCATTGTCATAATGCTTTGCATGATCATGTAGTTGACATCGTATTTGTGGCAAAGCCACCGTTCATAATTCTTTCATACATGTCACTCATGAGTCATTGCACATCCCGGTACACCGCCGGATGCATTCATATAGAGTCATATTTTGTTCTAAGTATCGAGTTGTAATTCTTGAGTTGTAAGTAAATAAAAGTGTGATGATCATCATTATTAGAGCATTGTCCCAATGAGGAAAGGATGATGGAGACTATGACTCCCCCACAAGTCGCGATGAGACTCCGGACGAAAAATAAAAATAAAAAGAGAAAAAGGAGGCCATAAAAAAGAGAAAGGCATAGATAATTTCAATGATGCTCACAAGAAAGACAAGAATTGATGCACAAAGAGAGCATCATGAAACACGTGACAAACACATCTAAGTCTAACATACTTCTTATGCATAGGCATCTTATAGGCAAACAAATTATCATAGCAAGCAAAAACTAGCATATGCAAGGAAGTGTGGCGACCAGACCTCAAACGGTCGGATCTCTGTGCATAAGTGTCATCCCTGGATCGGTAATGCTGACACGCACAGTACTTGAAGGATTTATAGCAGAGTAGCAATCACACACCTATTACATCAAATGTCTCAAAAGAGAACTTATTACAATAAATATGGCTTAAAGCCATCTAATACGATAACAACGGAAGGCTTGGAAGATAAAGTGAGTCCATCAACTCCAACGGCATCACTGAGTGAAAGACCACGACCTAGGGCTCCTTACTCATTGTCTGAAAAGTTTGCAACATGATACGTTGCAGCCCAAAAACGGATCAACACATGGAATATGCTGACAATGTAACACAAAAGAGTAATAATGCTATCACTACATGCATTTATGGCTGGTGGAGGCTGTATGGTTGATATGTTTTGCGAAAAGCCAATTTTTCCCTACTGCAAAGGAATATATTTTATTTAACTACCAAGTTGGTTGAAAAACATTGAGAAGGTAAACCCCCTCTCAATCCCAATTAAAAGTAATTAATAACCCAACAAAATTATTTTAGAGATATGAGATCAACATGATAATCCAAGAACCAGATACTCAATATGTCCTTAACCGGGGACACAGCTAACCATGGTTAGTTTGTACACTCTGCAAAGGTTTGAGCACTTTTCCCCACAAGACTTAATCTCCTCCATTGGATTTCTCGCACTACATGGTGTTTGAGAAACGGATGACCGAGACACGGTCTTTCAGAAGCGTTAGCACCTTACGATGGGTAGACAGTACCACCTACATCCCCTACATCTGCTAGTCTACCACTATAAGAGTTCACACGACTTAATCAACTATGCCAGAGCCCATAATGGCTTGTGGCTGCACACAGAAGTTTCTAGCATGAACAATCTCATGATCCCTTTGAGCCTGGGTGGCAGTCCATAGGAGAATCACAAAGTACCCCGGGATTTCCAAAAATACAGGCAATCACTGGATTCCCCAGGTGCCTCAATCCACCCAGATGTGTATTTAAGCTGCCACCTTAAGTTGAACCCTTAATTAGCAATATCACATTTGTCATGGATACACTCAAACCCAATCCACGTCTACGAGCATAGCATAGCAGTATAAGCAACGCAGAAGTAACTCCCAAGGTTTGATAGTAAACAGGTGAATAGGTACTACCTCAACTATTTCCCAAAATCCACAATTTAATTCAGATCCTAACCATGTAATTGTTTGAGGATTGATCTAATGCAATAAAACTGGGTAGTAAAGAGGTATGATCAAAGTGTTACTTGCCTTCCTGATGATACGCGAAACCTAGAGACTCGTAGTAGCACGCTTCACACTCCGGGTACTCTATCGCAACAAACAAGCATACAATGAGCAATCAAGCAAGGGCATGGGTAAAAGTCAAATAAGAAATCTAACTAGAAAGTTCAACTTAAGAACTCCGGTTTGCAAAAAGAATCAAATCAAACAAAGCAACAAAACTCGAACGGCGAAAGAAATAAGCTTCTTTTACTAATCTGGACCAAAGTCAAATTTTACAGTAGCAAAAACTTGTTTAAGTTGGTTAAAAAGAAAGATGGCTTCAAGAAGACACTCTAGGCACTTGAATCGCCTGATTCCGATAAACGAGCGAAAAGTTATACTAAAACGAAAATCGGATCAAAAATCGTGATCGAAAATAATCATGGAAATTCCAAGAAAAAGAAAAACTCACGAACAGGCTAACGAACGAACGTTCGCTGTCTGCGGCTAAACGGTGAAAACCGCTCGTTAAAACAAACGAACGAACGGGCGTTTGCTAAATAAAAAATGAAAAAAATAAAACCGAACCGGATCTAAAAAACGAATCTAGGTTTTCAAAAAAAAACAGAACGATTTTTCCGGCGAAACCGGCGGCGGATCGGGCGGCTACCTTGGGACGGGGTCGGCGGGTGGCGGGGCAGCGGCGAATCCAGCGATGGCCGGCAGGACGGCGGGCGATGGGGCTCCGAGGG
>NC_041382.1:412904975-412932752 GCF_002162155.2 Triticum dicoccoides
GTCGCGGGCGGCGGGCGGCGGCGTCGGGACCCGACGGTGGCGGCGTCTCGCGGCGGCGGTGGCAACCTGCAGCGGCGGCGGCGGCCTGCGGCGGTGCTACGGTTTCTGGGGGGCTGGGCTGCGGCTCGGGCCTCCCGGCTCTTAAAGGTCGGCCGGGTGCAGTGTCCGGGTCGGACACGGCTCGTTAAGTCAGTTGGCGTTTTTTTATATTCTGCGCAGAAAAACAAAAAAAAGAAACACTAAACGGAGTCTAAAAATCCTGAAATAAATTTTCCCCGTCCTCTAAAAATAGGCCGAACAAGGTGAACATTTATTTGGGCCTAAAATGCAATTTTGAAAAAGGCATATTTTTCCTAATTCAAATAAAATAGCGATAAAACTCCGAATATAAATCTTATTTGATTTTAATACTAAATCTCCAATATTTCTTTATTTGAGGAAGTCATTTTATCCTCTCTCTTTTTATTTTTATAAAAGAAATATTCAAGAGAAAAATAATTAAAATCAAACGATCCTCTCTTCAAAATTTGAGAAAACTCAAATATGAAAATAATGAAATCCCCAACTCTCCCCGTAGGTCCTTGAGTTGCGTAGAATTTCTAGGATCAATCCAAAATGCAATAAAATATGATATGCAATGATGATCTAATGTATAACATTCCAAATTGAAAATTTCGGATGTTACAAACCTACCCCCTTAAGATGAATCTCGCCCTCGAGATTCGAGTTGGCTAGAAAATAGGTGAGGGTCTTCCTCTCGTTCCCAAGTGGCTTCATCCTCGGTATGGTGGCTCCACTGAACTTTGCAAAATTTGATAACCTTGTTGTGTGTAACTCGGCTGGCGAACTCAAGAATTCTGACTGGCTTCTCCTCGTAGGTCAAATCGCTACCCAACTTTATCGCTTCCAGCGATACTGTATCTCTCAAAGGAATATCAGCCATCTCTGTGTGACACTTCTTCAACTGAGAAACGTGGAACACATCATGAACTCTGGACAATCCTTCAGGTAATTCCAATTTGTAAGCAACTTCTCTCGTACGTTCCAAAACTTTGTATGGTCCCACAAAACGTGGTGCTAACTTCCCCTTAACTCCAAAGCGCTTCACTCCTCGAAGTGGGAATACACGAAGATAAACTCCGTCTCCGACTTTGTAGACTGTCTCCTTGCGTTTTCAATCCACGTAACTCTTCTGCCTCGACTGGGCTACCTTGAGTCTATCGCGAATCAGCTTAATCTTCTCTTCAGACTCTTTAATCAAATCTAGTCCAAACAACTGTCGGTCTCCAACTTCGTCCCACAACAACGGTGTTCTGCACCTCCTTCCGTACAGTGCTTCACAAGGGGGCATCTTCAAACTGGCTTGATAACTTTTGTTATAAGAGAACTCCGCATACAGGAAATTATCGTCCCAACTAGATCCATAATCTAGTGCACAAGCTCTCAACATGTCCTCCAAAATCTAATTTACTCTCTCGATCTGTCCATCTGTCTGCGGGTGAAAAGCTGTACTGAACTCTAGCCTGGTTCCCAAAGTTTCATTCA
Organism: Triticum dicoccoides; assembly: GCF_002162155.2. NCBI lineage: Eukaryota > Viridiplantae > Streptophyta > Magnoliopsida > Poales > Poaceae > Triticum > Triticum dicoccoides. Next base: position 412,906,521 of record NC_041382.1, read on the forward strand.
ACTGATTCCAAAACTTTGAAGTAAACTGGGTTCCTCTATCTGATACAATGGTCCTCGGAACTCCATGCAGACATACGATCATGGTCATGTATATCTTCGCCAACTTAGCACTAGTGTAAGTGGTCTTCACTGGGATGAAATGAGCTACTTTCGTCAAATGATCGACTACAACCCATATCGAGTCATAGCCTGAATGAGTCCTGGGTAATCCCGTGATAAAATCCATGCCTAGCTTATCCCATTTCCATTCGGGTATCGGCAACGGTTGTAGCAATCCTGCTGGCTTCTGATGCTCTACCTTCACTCTCTAACATACATCACAAACTGCTACATACTCTGCAATATCCTTCTTCATTCCGGTCCACCAGAATCTATCCTTCAAATCCAGGTACATCTTGGTATTTCCTGGGTGAATCGAATATGGTGAGTCATGGGCCTCCTGCAAAATCAACTTCCTGATCTCCTGATCATTTGGTACATATACGCGGTCCTCAAACCATAGGGAATCGTGCTCATCCTCACGAAATCCTTTAGCTTTTCCTTTGCTCATCCTTTCCTTTATCTCGGCAATCTCCTTGTCCATCTTCTATGCTTCTCTAATCTTATCCATCAAAGTAGACTGAATCTCCAAAGCTGCTACATAACCTCTCGGAATTATCTCCAAACATAGCTCACGAAGGTCTTCTGCTAACTCCTTGGGTAACTCTCCAGTCATGAGTGTATTGACATGAATCTTGCGGCTCAACGCATCAGCTACTACGTTAGCCTTTCCGGGATGATAATGTAATCACATATCATAATCCTTAATGAGCTCCAACCATCTCCTCTGCCTGAGATTTAACTCCTTCTGCGTGAATATATACTTCAAACTCTTGTGATCCGTGTATACCTCACAATGGTTTCCAATGAGGAAATGTCTCCCTGTTTTCAACGCATGCACTATGGCTGCTAACTCTAAATCATGCGTAGCATAATTTATCTCATGGGGTTTAAGCTATCATGAGGCATATGAAACAACTCTTCCTTCCTGCATATGCACTGCTCCAAGTCCTCGACGAGAAGCGTCGCAATACACTTCATAATCCTTGCGTTGATCTGGCAGAATCAACACTGGTGATGTAACTAGGCATCTCTTCAACTCTTGAAAACTGGCCTCACATTCCTCACTCCATTTGAAGTTGGTGTCCTTCTTCAACAACTCCGTCATAGGCTTTGCAATCTTCGAGAAATTCTCAATGAACCTCTGGTAGTATCCTGCGAGTCCAAGGAAACTCCGGACCTCTCCAACTGTCATGGGTGACTCCCAATTTGTCACATTTATAACCTTGGTGGGGTCTACCGCTATTCCTTCTCCGGATATAACATGTCCAAGGAATCCATCTTCCTTCAACCAAAACTCACAATTGCTCCTTATGCTCCTCTTCATTCTTCGAGTAGACCAAAATATCATCAATGAACACCACAACGAACTTATCCAAAAACTCCATAAACACCTTGTTCATCATGTTCATAAAATAGGCAGGTGCGTTAGTCAGGCCAAATGACATAACGGTATACTCATATAGCCCGTACCTAGTGGTAAAAGCTATCTTAGGTATATCCTGCTCTCGAATCTTCAGCTGGTGATATCCTTATCGCAGATCGATCTTCGAAAACACCTTAGCTCCTTGCAGCTGATCAAACAAATCATTGATCATCGGCAGTGGGTACTTGTTCTTGATTGTCAGCTCATTCAATCCTCGATAATCTACAACCATCCCCAATGATCCATCCTTCTTCTCCACTAGAAGTACTGGGGATCCCCAAGGTGATGAACTTGGGCAGATATAACCTTTATCCAGTAATTCCTTAATCTGCTTCTTAATTTCCTCCAAATCTTGTGCGAGCATTCTGTATGGTCTCTTAGATATGGGCCCTGTGCCTGGCAAAAGCTCAATCAAAAACTCAATGTCTCTATCCGGTGGCATGCCTGGCAACTCTTCTAGAAATACATCTGAAAAATCCTTCACCACTGGTACTTCCTCCTGTACAACTCCTGTTGGGGAATTTACTTGAGTCCTATTCGGCACATGCTGGGATACATACTTGATCCTTCTTCCTTCTGGGGTGGTGAGCAAAATCGACTTATTGGCGCAGTCAATGTTCCCTCCATACTTCGATAACCAATCCATGCATAATATCACATCCAATACTTGTGACTCCAATACTATCAGGTCTGAGGGGAACAAGTAGTTACCAATCCTTAATGGTAACCGATCACACCATAGGTTAGCCATATACTCTGCTCCTGGCGAGGTTACTAACATGGGTGACCTAAGGGCTTGGGCTGGCAGTTTAAACTTATCCATGAATCCCCTTGATATGTATGAATGCAATGCACCAGTATCAAAAAGAACGACTGCAGTAAATGACTTAACCAAAAACTTACCTATTACCGCATCTGGCTGGGCTTCAACCTCCTCCACGTTGACGTGGTTCACTTATCCCCTGGTGAAAGGGTTGGGCTTCTTCCCAGAGCTTCCGTTGCCGTTTCCATTCTTAGCTTCAGGGCATTCATTGGCGTAATGTCTGGTCTTCTGGCACTTGTAGCAAGTAACGTGGCTTAGATCTTTCTTGGCGGGTGTTGCCGGGTTGAAATAGTTCTGTCCGCTACTTCATTTCCATTCCCATTCTTGGGGCCACTATGGTTGTGTGAACTTCCTCCATTATGAGTGTGGCCTCCATGGTTATGCACAAGTCCTCCCGAGTTCGGGGTGAAACGTGGTCTCTGCTGAGCTCCAGAATTATACTTCCCTTGTCCATACTTCCTCTTGCGGTTGTCAATCTGCTGCTGCTTCCCTTCTAGCATAAGAGCTCTATCCACCAACTCCTGGTAGTTATTGAAATTTGCCACCATCAACTGCATGCTCAGCTCATCATTCAGTCCTTCCAAGAACTTCTCCTTCTTTGCTGCATCTGTAGCAACGTCATCTGGGGCATAACGTGCTAGCTTACTAAAGTCATCCACATATTGGCCTACAGTGTGCCCTCCTTACCGTAAGTTGCGAAACTCACACTTCTTTATGTCCATAGCTCATGCTGATACATGGGCAGTGCGAAAAGCCTGCTGGAACTGGTCCCATGTAATAGTGGCTGTAGGATAGGTGACAGTGTAATTATTCCACCATGAGGTTGCTGGTCCATCCAATTGGTGCGCGGCAAAACACACCTTCTCAGCATCTGTGCATCATGCAGTGGTTAACTCCCTTCCAATCTTGCGAAGCCAATCATCTGCAACAATCGGCTCGGTGCTACTAGAAAACACCGGCGGCTGCAACCTCAGAAAATAGGCTAAATTATCAACTGGGGGTGGTGGTGGTGGTGGGTTGTTGTTGTTGTTGCCTTGGTTTTGAACTAAGAACTGCATCAGGGTATTCTGCTGCTGGATCAACTGAGTGAGCTCCGGTGGAAAGGTAAATCCGGGGTCACGTATCGAAGGCATCTGAGGGTTTAGAGGGAGGAGAATAAAATGGAATGAGGTCTAATGAGGAAACACTGCCCATATGCACATGAGACAAACACAATCATATCACTCAATCAATCAAGCAAGGGCATACAATCGGTCTAGAACTATCATTACAAAGTGCTCGATCTATACTATTTACATGGTGGAATACTACTACTGATATGGTGGTCGACTAGAAATATTGCTCGGTCGAAGACTCCATGATATCTGCTCTAGCTTCATCAACATAGTCATCATCGCTATCGTCAGGGTCCGAGTCAGTGTCGTCGATGATGATGTAGTCTTCGGAATGAATCTCCTTGGGTTCATCGTCTTCTCCTCCTGGCGCGGGGTCTCCCATGAATACTCCTAGCTTCCTTGTCAGGTCGTCATTCTTCTCCACTAGTATGACGATTTCCTCCTCATAATCTTCGCGAGTTGCCTTGAGTTCTTACTCAAGCTCCATGATCCTGGTCATCGCCTTCTTTAGATCTATCATTCCTGCGCACATTTGATTCTCCTGGCGACAAATGTGCTGGTTTAACTCCTGGATGAAAGCTGCAATGAATCTATCCTTCCTGGTGTTGATCATTTCCCATTGCTCATCTCGGCGCCCACAAATCTAGTAGATAGTATCCTTAAGATCCTTCTTGTAGACTTCTCTAGTGCGTCCCATGGTGATGTGGGCTACCATACTCCTTCCTAGACTCTAGGTTGGTGCATCAAAGGAAAACTCTATGGGCTCAGTGGCTGGCATAAATGTCCTTCCTGGAACTTGAACATGAATCATCCAGCGCTCCTCTTCTGGTAAAGTGGCGTTGTAAGTCCCAGTGAAGCTTGGTATTCCAATGTTCAGGTACCTAGTGACATCCTTCAAGTGGCGTCCGAAAGGGGTGTCTTCATCCAGTTGTGCAAACCTGTTCCTTGCGTCCGCCATCCTAAAGGGTAGAAAATGGAGAGGAGTCAGAAATGAGAAGAGAGTAGTGATCTAGGGTTTTGACTTAGTGGTCGTGTCCTACAGTCAGCGTGTGCTCTGATACCATCTTGTAGCGACCAGACCTCAAACGGTCGGATCTCTGTGCATAATTGTCATCCCTGGATCGGTAATGCTGACACGCACAGTACTTGAAGGATTTATAACAGAGTAGCAATCACACACTTATTACATCAATTTCTCAAAAGAGAACTTATTACAATAAATATGGCTTAAGGCCATCTAATACGATAACAGGGGAAGGCCTGGAAGATAAAGTGAGTCCATCAACTCCAACGGCATCACTGAGTGAAAGACCACGACCTAGGGCTCCTTACTCGTCGTCTGAAAAGTCTGCAACATGATATGTTGCAGCCCGAAAATGGGCCAGCACATGGAATATGCTGGCAATGTAACACAAAAGAGTAATAATGCTATCACTACATGCATTTATGGCTGGTGGAGGCTGTATGGTTGATATGTTTTGCGACAAGCCAATTTTTTCCTACTGCAAAGGAATATATTTTATTTAATTACCAAGTTGGTTGAAAAACATTGAGAAGGTAAACCCCTTCTCAATCCCAATTAAAAGTAATTAATAACCCAACAAAAATAATTTAGAGTGATGAGATCAACATGATAATCCAAGAACCAGATACTCAATATGTCCTTAACCGGGGACACAGCTAACCATGATTAGTTTGTACACTCTGTAGAGGTTTGAGCACTTTTCACCACAAGACTCGATCTCCTCCGTTGGATTTCTCGCACTACATGGTGTTTTAGAAACGGATGACCGAGACACGGTCTTTCAGAAGCGTTAGCACCTTACGATGGGTAGACAGTACCACCTACATCCCCTACATTTGCTAGTCTACCACTATAAGAGTTCACATGACTTAATCAACTATGCCAGAGCTCATAATGGCTTGCGGCTACACACGGAAGTTTCTAGCATGAATAATCTCATGATCCCTTTGAGCCAGGGTGGTAGTCCATAGGAGAATCACACGGTACCCCGGGATTTCCAAAAATGCAGGCAATCACTGGATTCCCCAGGTGCCTCAATCCACCCAGATGTGTATTTAAGTTGCCACCTTAAGTTGAACCCTTAATTAACAATCTCACATCTGTCAAGGATACACTCAAACCCAATCCACGTCTACGAGCATAGCGTAGAAGTATAAGCAACGCAGAAGTAACTCCCAAGGTTTGATAGTAAACAGGTGAATAGGTACTACCTCAACTACTTCCCAAAACCCACAATTTAATTCAGATCCTAACCATGCAATTGTTTGAGGATTGATCTAATGCAATAAAACTGGGTAGTAAAGAGGTATGATCAAAGTGTTACTTGCCTTGCTGATGATCCGCGAAACCTAGAGACTCGTAGTAGCACGCTTCACACTCCGGGTACTCTATCGCAACAAACAAGCATACAATAAGCAATCAAGCAAGGGCACGGGTAAAACTCAAATAAGAAATCTAACCAGAAAGTTAACTTAAGAACTCCGGTTTGCAAAAAGAATCAAATCAAACGAAGCAACAAAACTCGAACGGCGAAAGAAACAAGCTTCGTTTACTAATCTGGACTAAAGTCAAATTTTACAGTAGCAAAAACTTGTTTAAGTAGGTTAAACAGAAAGTGAGCTTCAAGACAAAACTCTAGGCACTTGAATCGCCTGATTCCGATAAACGAGCGAAAAGTTATACTAAAACGAAAATCGGATCAAAAATTGCGTTCGAAAATAATCGCGGAAAATCTAAGAAAAAGAAAAACTAACGAACAGGCTAACGAACGAATATTCGCTGTCTGCGGCTAAATCGTGAAAACTGTTCATTAAAACAAACTAACGAACGGGTGTTCGCTAAATAACAAAACAGAAAAAAATAAAACCGAATCGGATCTAAAAAAATGAATCTAGGTTTTCAAAAAAACGAACGGTTTTTCCGGCGAAACCGGCGGCGGATCGGGCGGCTACCTCGGGACGGGGTCGGCGAGTGGATGGGCGGCGGCCACTCCGGCGATGGCCGGCGGGCGGTGGGGCTCCGAGGGCGGCGGCGTCGGGACTCGGCGGCGGCGACCTGCGGTGGTTTGCGGCGGCGGCGGGTGGCGGCGCTAGGGTTTCGGGGGGGCTGGGCTGCGGCTCGGGCCTGCCGGCTCTTAAAGGCCGGCCGGGCGCAGTGTCCGGGTCGGACACGGCCCGTTATATCGGTTGGCGTTTTTTTATATTCCACGCAGAAAAACAAATAAAAGAAATACTAAATGGACTCCAAAAATCCTGAAATAAATTTTCCCCGTCCTCTGAAAATAGGCCTGACAAGGTGAACATTTATTTGGGCCTAAAATGCAATTTCGGAAAACGCATATTTTTCCTAATTCAAATAAAATAGCGATAAAACTCCGAATAAAAATATTATTTGATTTTAATATTAAATCTCCAATATTTCTTTATTTTGAGGAAGTCATTTTACCCTCTCTCTTTTTATTTTTATAAAAGAAATATTCAAGAGAAAAATAATTAAAATCAAACCATCCTCTCTTCAAAATTTGAGAAAACTCAAATATGAAAATAACGAAATCCCTAACTCTCTCCATAGGTCCTTGAGTTCGTAGAATTTCTAGGATCAAGCCAAAATGCAATAAAATATGATATGCAATGATGATCTAATGTATAACATTCCAAATTGAAAATTTGGGATGTTACAGGAAGCGGAAAGAAACAATAGCAATCTCAACATAACAAGAGGTGATTAAGTAACATGAAAATTTATACAATCATATTTTCCTCTCTCATAATAATTATATGTGAGATCATAAGCAAATTCAACAAAATAGCTATCACATAAAATATATTCAAAATGATCCACATGCATGAAAAGTTAACACTCTTCCAAAATAGTGAGATTAACATTAACTAAAGTCATGACCTCTCCAAACCCACTTTTATGAAAAAAATTCATTAGATTGAACATTCCCCAAATATGTGGGATATGAAGTTGACACTCTTCCAAACCCACTTTCAATAATATTGCAAACACCATTATCAATCTCATATTCATCATGGGGCTTAAATACATTTTCAAGATTAAAAGGAGAATCACCCCAATCATGATCATTGCAACAAATAATATTCATAGCAAAACTAGCATCCCCAAGCTTGAGGTTTTGCATATCATTAACACAATTGATATTAAGAGAGTTTATGATAACATCATTGGAATCATGTTTTTCATTGAAAAACTATCAAGCATCGGTGCAATACCAACGATCTCATGTTTAACATAAGGAACTATAGCAAACTCATCTTCAGAAATATTGGCATCATGGCCACAAGAATAGCAAGCATCATGTTCATCAAGGGATATTTCAATCAAATCATTGGAATCATAATTATCTATAGATTCATGCATATCATTATTTTCTTCCCAGGCAACGGTCATTCTTTCAATAAATTCTTTGACATAGACATTATGAGCATAGTTTTCATAGCAATATTTAAGTATGTCAAAATTTTCAGATTCATAAAGAGTAATGATATGTCTCCAACGTATCTATAATTTTGATTGTTCCATGCTATTATATTATCAACCTTGGATGTTTTATATGATATTTTATATGATTTTTGGGACTAGCCTATTAACCTAGAGCCTAGTGTCAGTTTCTCTTTTTTCCTTGTTTTAGAGTATTGCAGAAAAGTAAAATCAAATGGAGTCCAATTGACCTGAAACTTCACGGAACTTATTTTTGGAACAGAAGCAATCCAGGAGACTTGGAGTAGACGTCAGGGAAACTTCGAGGAATCCACGAGGCAGGGAGGCAAGCCCTACCCCCTGGGCGCGCCCCCACCCTCGTCGCTCCCCTGACCGACTTCTTTCGCCTATATGTCCATATACCCTAAAAACACCGGGGAACAAAATAGATCGGGAGTTCTACCGCCAGAAGCCTCCGTAGAGACCGAAACCCAATCTAGACCCGTTTCGGCACCCTGCCGGAGGGGGGAATCCCTCTCCGGTGGCTATCTTCATCATCCCGGCGCTCTCCATGACGAGGAGGGAGTAGTTCACCCTCGGGGCTGAGGGTATGTACCAGTAGCTATGTGTTTGATCTCTCCCTCTCGTGTTCTTGAGTTGGCACGATCTTGATGTATCGCGAGCTTTACTATTATATTTGGATCTTATGATGTTTCTCCCCCTCTACTCTCTTGTGATGAATTGAGTTTTCCCTTTGAAGTTATCTTATCGGATTGAGTCTTTAAGGATTTGAGAACACTTGATGCATGTCTTGCACGTGCTTATCTGTGGTGACAATGGGATATCACGTGATTCACTTGATGTATGTTTTGGTGATCAACTTGCGAGCTCCGTGAACTTATGCATAGGTGTTGGCACACGTTTTCATCTTGACTCTCCGGTAGAAGCTTTGGGGCACTCTTTTAAGTTCTTTGTGTTGGTTGAATAGATGAATCTGAGATTGTGTGATGCATATCGTATAATCATACCCACGGATACTTGAGGTGACATTGGAGTATTGATATGTGTCCAACGTATCTATAATTTTTTATTGCTCCATGCTATATTATCTACTGTTTTGGACATTATTGGGCTTTATTATCCACTTTTATATTATTTTTGGGACTAACCTATTAACCGGAGGCCCAACCCAGAATTGTTTTTTTTGTCTATTTTAGGGTTTCGAAGAAAAGGAATATCAAACGGAGTCCAAATAGAATGAAACCTTCGGGAACGTGATTTTCTCAACGAACAAGACCCGGGAGACTTGGACCCTACGTCAAGAAAGAAAAGAGGAGGCCATGAGGTAGAGGGGCGTGCCTACCCCCCAGGCGCGCCCTCCACCCTCGTGGACCCTCTGTTGCTCCACCGACGTACTCCTTCCTCCTATATATATACCGACGTACCCCCAAACGATCAGATACGGAGCCAAAACCCTAATTCCACCGCCGTAACTTTCTGTATCCACAAGATCCCATCTTGGGGCCTGTTCCGGAGCTCCGCCGGAGTGGGCATCGATCACGGAGGGCTTCTACATCAACACCATAGCCCCTCCGATGAAGTGTGAGTAGTTTACCTCAGACCTACGGGTCCAAAGTTAGTAGCTAGATGGCTTCTTCTCTATTTTTGGATCTCAATACAATGTTCTCCCTGTCTCTTGTGGAGATCTATTCGATGTAATCTTCTTTTTGCGGTGTGTTTGTTGAGATCGATGAATTGTGGGTTTATGGTCAAGTCTATCTATGAATAATATTTGAATCTTCTCTTAATTCTTTTATGTATGATTGGTTATCTTTGCAAGTCTCTTTGAATTATCAGTTTGGTTTGGCCTACTAGATTGATCTTTCTTGCAATGGGAGAAGTGCTTAGCTTTGGGTTCAATCTTGCGGTGTCCTTTCCCAGTGACAGTAGGGGCAGCAAGGCACGTATTGTATTGTTGCCATCGAGGATAACAAGATGGGGTTTTCTTCATATTGCATGAGTCTATCCCTCTACATCATGTCATCTTGGTTAAGGCGTTACTCTGTTTTTAACTTAATACTCTAGATGCATGCAGGATAGCGGATGATGAGTGGAGTAATAGTAGTAGATGCAGGCAGGAGTCGGTCTACTTGTCTCGGACGTGATGCCTATATACATGATCATACCTAGATATTCTCAAAACTATGTTCAATTCTGTCGATTGCTCAACAGTAATTTGTTCACCCACCATAGAATACTTATGCTCTCGAGAGAAGCCACTAGTGAAACCTATGTCCCCCGGGTCTATCTTCATCATATTAATCTCCTACTACTTAGTTATTTCCTTTGCTATTTACTTTGCCTTTATTTTACTTTGCATCTTTATCACAAAAATACCAAAACTATTATCTTATCATATCTATCAGATCTCACTCTCGTAAGTGGCCTTATAGGGATTGACAACCCCTATTTGCGTTGGTTGCGAGGATTTATTTGTTTTGTGCAGGTACGAGGGACTCGCGCGTAGCCTCCTACTGGATTGACACATTGGTTTCTTAAAAACTGAGGGAAATACTTACGCTACTTTGCTGCATCATCCCTTCCTCTTCGGGGAAAACCAACACCATCACATACCCTTATCTCCTGCATTACATTATTTGCCATTTGCCTCTCGTTTTCCTCTCCCCCACTTCACCCTTGCCGTTTTATTTGCCCCCCCCTCTCTCTCTCTATCCTCCCTCTCTTTCGCCATTTGCATCTTTTTGCCTGCTTGCTTCTTGTTTGCTTATGTGTTATTTTGTTTGCTTGTCGTTATGGCTAGTCCTTTACCTTCTGCCTCTATGTCTGAAATTGGGGAAACTATGGTCGATAATAATTCTGATGCTCCTACTGAAGAACCCACTATCTCACATACAAAAAGATTCCGTGTTGATAGTGGTAATATTATTGGAAAAGGAGTTATTCAAGATTTCTTTACTTGTGCCGGTGCTTTACCCTCTATGGATAGTTCTATCCTTCATAGAACTAGTAGTCTTGCGGATGCTATTTCCATGCTTGTAGTTGAACTTGAAAGACAGTTCATGCACATGCATCCTTCCATACAAAGGATTTTTCTGGAATTTTCTAATATTGAGCATTCTTCTATTAAGCGTGCCGCTACTATATTTTTGGCTCATGAGTTTAGATTCATAATAAAAGAGGCCAAATAAATCTTTGCACATTATAGGGTGGACGCTTGCCGTCCTCCCATAGAGGCTATCCTCTTTGATCAAGAAGAAATCATGCGTTTTCAATCTCTAGACTATGTTGCTTTCAATGAAAATTTTAGAAAAAGGGTTCCTACCAATGTTCTAGTTGATAGAATTTATGAACTTAAAGATGATTTGGCTATTCGAAATAACGAACTAGGATATTCTCTTGAATATAGGCTCACAAAGTTCTGTCAAAAGAATGCTTATAATGATGAATTGGTTGTGCAATATGAAGGACCAAAGGAGGAACCTATACCTCCCAAGGTTGATCTTGGGGACTTTTGTCCCATTAAATTTAGCCCTTTTGATTAATTTTGCTTGCCTCAAAGAAAACTTGCTGCTGAATGTAGAGAATATGAAATGAGTTTTAATAATCTATCTTACTATTATGGCAATACCTAGATCTATTCTTGCTTGTTATGCCTAGCTAGGGGCGTTAAACAATAGTGCTTGTTGGGAGGCAACCCAATTTTATTTTTGTTCCTTGCTTTTTGCTCCTGTTTAGTAATAAATAATTTATCTAGCCTCGGTTTTGGTTGTGTTTTTTGTGTTTAATTAGTGTTTGTGCCAAGTAGAACCGTTGGGAAGACTTGGGGAAAGTCTTGTTACACTTGCTGTAAAAAACAGAAACTTTAGCGCTCACGAGAACTGCTGTCATTTTTATTTGGAAAGTGCTATTTATTTAATTCTTTTTGCACATGATTAATAGATAAATTCCTCACGTACAGCAATTTATTTTAGAATTTTTGGGGTTCATATCTTGCGCTAGCTACAGATTACTACAGACTATTCTGTTTTTGACAGATTCTTTTTTTCGTGTGTTGTTTGCTTATTTTGATGAATATATGGCTAGTAAAATAGTTTATAAACCATAGAGAAGTTGGAATACAGTAGGTATAACACCAATATAAATAAATAATGAGTTCATTACAGTACCTTGAAGTGGTCTTTTATTTTCTATCGCTAACAGAGCTCACGAGATTTTCTACTTTAAGTTTTGTGTTGTGAAGTTTTCAAGTTTTGGGTAAAGATTTGATGGATTATGGAACAAGGAGTGGCAAGATCCTAAGCTTGGGGATGCCCATGGCACCCCCAAGATAATATAAGGACACCTAAAAGCCAAAGCTTGGGGATGCCCGGAAGGCATCCCCTCTTTCGTCTACTTCTATCGGTAACTTTACTTGGAGCTATATTTTTATTCGCCACATGATATGTGTTTTGCTTGGAGCGTCTTGTATGATTTGAGTCTTTTCTTGTTAGTTTACCACAATCATCCTTGCCGTACAGACCTTTTGAGAGAACCATACATGATTTGGAATTTATTATAATACTCTATGTGCTTCGCTTATATCTTTTGAGTTATATAGTTTTGCTCTAGTAATTCACTTATATCTTTTAGAGCATGGTGGTGGATTTGTTGATATCTCATGCTTCACTTAGATTATTTTGAGAGTCTTAATAGCATGGTAATTTGCTTAAAATCCAAATATGTTAGGTATTCAAAGTTAGTAAAATTTTCTTAAGAGTGTTTTGAATACTAAGAGAAGTTTGATGCTTGATGATTGTTTTGAGATATGGAGGTGATAATATCAAAGTCGTGCTAGTTGAGTAGTTGTGAAAGTGAGAAATACTTGTGTTGAAGTTTGCAAGTCCCGTAGCATGCACATATGGTAAACGTTATGCAACAAATTTGAAACATGAGGTGTTATTTGATTGTCTTCCTTATGAGTGGCGGTCGGGGACGAGCGATGGTCTTTTCCTACCAATCTATCCCCCTAGGAGCATGCGCGTAGTACCGAGGTTTTTGATGAATTGTAGATTTTTGCAATAAGTATGTGAGTTCTTTATGACTTGAGTCCATGGATTATACGCAATCTCACCCTTCCATCCTTGCTAGCCTCTTCGGTATCATGCATTGCCCTTTCTCACATTGAGAGCTGGCGCAAACTTCGCCGGTGCATCCAAACCCCGTGATATGATACACTCTTTCACACATAAACCTCCTTTTATCTTCCTCAAAACAGCCACCACACCTACCTATTATGGCATTTCCATAGCCATTCCGAGATATATTGCCATGCAACTTTCCATCATTCCGTTCATCATGACACATTCATTATTGTCATATTGCTTAGCATGATCATGTAGTTGACATAGTATTTGTGGCAAAGCCACCGTTCATAATTATTTCATACATGTCACTCTTGGTCCATTGCATATCCCGACACACCGCCGGAGGCATTCATATAGAGTCATCTTTTGTTCTAGTATCGAGTTGTAATCATTGAGTTGTAAATAAATAGAAGTGTTATGATCATCATTTTCTAGAGCATTGTCCCAAGTGAGGAATTATAATAAAAAAATAGAAAGCCCATAAAAAGAGAAAGGCCATTAAAAAGAGAAAGGCCATAAAAAAGAGAAGGCCCAAAAAAATGAGAGAAAAAGAGAGAAGGGACAATGTTACTATCGTTTGCCACACTTGTGCTTCAAAGTAGCACCTTAATCTTCATGTTAGAGAGTCTCTTGTTTTGTCACTTTCATATACTAGTGGGAATTTTTCATTAAGAACTTGGCTTGTATATTCCAACAATGGGCCTCCTCAAGTGCCCTAGGTCTTCGTGAACAAGCAAGTTGGATGCACACCCACTAGTTTCTTTTGTTGAGCTTTCATACATTTATAGCTCTAGTGCATCTGTTGCATGGCAATCCCTACTCCTTGCATTAACATCAATCGGTGGGCATCTCCATAGCCCATTGATTAGCCTCGTTGATGTGAGACTTTCTCCTTTTTTGTCTTCTCCACATAACCCCCTCATTATATTCTATGCCACCCATAGTGCTATGTCCATGGCTCGTGCTCATATATTGCGTGAAAGTTTATAGGTTTGAGATTACTAAAGTATGAAAAAAATGCTTCACTTGTCATCGGGGTTGTGCATGATGAGAGCATTCTTGTGTGACGAAAATGAAACATGAATAAACCATATGATTTTGTAGGGATGAACTTTCTTTGGCCATGTTATTTTGAGAAGACATAATTGCTTAGTTAGTATGCTTGAAGTATTATTATTTTTATGTCAATATGAACTTTTGTCTTGAATCTTTCGGATCTGAATATTCATACCACAATTAATAAGAATTACATTAAAATTATGCCAAGTAGCACTCCGCATCAAAAAATCTGTTTTTATCATTTACCTACTCGAGGACGAGCAGGAATTAAGCTTGGGGATGCTTGATACGTCTCCAACGTATCTATAATTTTTGATTGCCCCATGCAATATTATCTACTGTTTTGGACATTATTGGGCTTTACTATCCCCTTTTATATTATTTTTGGGACTAACCTATTAACCGGAAGCCCAACCCAGAATTGCTATTTTTTGCCTATTTTAGGGTTTCGAAGAAAAGGAATATCAAACGGAGTCCAAACGGAATGAAACCTTCGGGAACGTGATTTTCTCAACGAACAAGACCCGGGAGACTTGGACCCTACGTAAAGAAAGAAAAGAGGAGGCCACGAGGTAGGGGGGTGTGCCTACCCCCCCCCCCAGGCGTGCACTCCACCCTCGTGGGGCCCCTGTTGCTCCATCGACGTACTCCTTCCTCCTATATATACCTACGTACTCCCAAATGATCAGATACGGAGCCAAAACCCTAATTCCACCGCTGTAACTTTTTGTATCCACGAGATCCCATCTTGGGGCCTGTTCCGGAGCTCCGCCGGAGGGGGCATCAATCACAGAGGGCTTCTACATCAACACCATAGCCCCTCCGATGAAGTGTGAGTAGTTTACCTCAGACCTACGGGTCCATAGTTAGTAGCTAGATGGCTTCTTCTCTCTTTTTGGATCTCAATATAATGTTATCCCCTCTCTTGTGGAGATCTATTCGATGTAATCTTCTTTTTGTGGTGTGTTTGTTGAGAACGATGAATTATGGGTTTATGATCAAGTCTATCTATGAATAATATTTGAATCTTCTCTGAATTCTTTTATGTATGATTGGTTATCTTTGCAAGTCTCTTCGAATTATCAGTTTGCTTTGGCCTACTGGACTGATGTTTCTTGCAATCGGAGAAGTGCTTAGCTTTGGGTTCAATCTTGCGGTGTCCTTTCCCAGTGACAGTAGGGGAAGAAAGGCGCGTATTGTATTGTTGCCATTGAGGATAACAAGATGGGGTTTTCTTCATATTGCATGAGTCTATCCCTCTACATCATGTCATCTTGCTTAAGGTGTTACTCTATTTTTAACTTAATACACTAGATGCATGCTGGATAGCGGTCGATGAGTGGAGTAATAGTAGTAGATGCAGGCAGGAGTCGGTCTACTTGTCTCGGACGTGATGCCTATATACATGATCATACCTAGATATTCTCATAACTATGCTCAATTCTGTCAATTGCTCAACAGTAATTTGTTCACCCACCGTAGAATACTTATGCTCTCGAGAGAAGCCACTAGTGAAACCTATGGCCCCCGGGTCTATCTTCATCATATTAATCTCCTACTACTTAGTTATTTCCTTTGCTATTTACTTTGCCTTTATTTTACTTTGCATCTTTATCACAAAAATACCAAAACTATTATCTTATCATATCTATCAGATCTCACTCTCGTAAGTGGCCTTATAGGGATTGACAACCCCTATTTGCGTTGGTTGCGAGGATTTATTTGTTTTGTGCAGGTACGAGGGACTCGTGCATAGCGTCCAACTGGATTGATACCTTGGTTCTTAAAAACTGAGGGAAATACTTATGCTACTTTGCTGCATCATCCCTTCCTCTTCGGGGAAAACCAACGCAGTGCTCAAGAGGTAGCAAGTATCTAGGTGACATTATGGTTTTGGTTGATTTGTATCTGAAGGTGTTATTCTAGTACGAACTCTATGATAGATTGAATGGAAAGAATAGCTTCATGTTATTTTACTACGGACTCTTGAATAGATCGATCAGAAAGGATAACTTTGAGGTGGTTTCGTACCCTACAATAATCTCTTTGTTTGTTCTCCGCTATTAGTGACTTTGGAGTGACTCTTTGTTGCATGTTGAGGGATAGTTATATGATCCAATTATGTTATTATTGTTGAAAGAACTTGCACTAGTGAAAGTATGAACCCTAGGCCTTGTTTCCTAGCATTGCAATACCATTTTCGCTCACTTTTATCATTAGTTACCTTGCTGTTTTTATATTTTCAGATTACAAAAACCTTTATCTACCATCCATATTGCACTTGTATCACCATCTCTTCGCGGAACTAGTGCACCTATACAATTTACCATTGTATTGGGTGTCTTGGGGACACAAGAGATTCTTTGTTATTTGGTTGCAGGGTTATTTGAGAGAGACCATCTTCATCCTACGCCTCCCACGGATTGATAAACCTTAGGTCATCCACTTGAGGGAAATTTGCTACTGTCCTACAAAGCTCTGCACTTGTAGGCCCAACAATGTCTACAAGAATAAGGTTGTGTAGTAGACATCAAGTAATATCATACCTTTCAATCAAAGAAGCAACTTCATAAGCACCCTTGAAAGCAACAAATTCTTCAATTTGTTCGATATCGTAGTAACTATAAACACCCTTTGCATAAGAAGATAAGATTTCATTATCATTAAACTCACATAGGTAGGGGAGGTGTTTTTTAGGGTTCTTAGAGCAACAAGTAAAATCTTAAATTTCACAAAGATTCCAAGCATAACACAACAATCTGTTTATTTGATCCCATAAAAGTCTCCCTTTTTCAGACAAACGGTGACGCACAAAATGAGCATGCTCATCTAAAGATTTCCCATCAACTAGGCTAGTTGGGGTTTCAGCACGAGCGCATAAGGATCAAAGATGATCCAAGTAGAACACTTTAAGTGGATCCATATCAATAGATTTTTAGCAAGCAAAGATGCAAGCAAATGGAAGGCACATGGAAACACAAACAAAGATACATACGGGAAGAAGGCAAAGAAAAGGCAAAGGTGAAGTGGGGGAGAGGAAAACGAGAGGCAAATGGCAAATGATGTAATGCGAGGGATAAGAGTTTGTGATGGGTACTTGGTATGTCTTGACTTGTGCGTAGACCTCCCCGGCAACGGCGCCAGAAATCCTTCTTGCTACCTCTTGAGCATGTGTTGGTTTTCCCTTGAAGAGGAAAGGGTGATGCAGCAAAGTAACGTAAGTATTTCCCTCAGTTTTTGAGAACCAAGGTATCAATCCAGTAGGAGGTAACACGCAAGTCGCCTAGTATCTGCACAAGCAAACAAGAACCTCACAACCAATGCGGTAAAGGGGTTATCAATCCCTTCACGGTCACTTACGAAAGTGAGATCTGATAGAGATAATAAGATAAATATTTTTGGTATTTTTGTTGTATGGATTGGAAAATAAAGATTACAAAATAGAAATAGCAAGTTGATAGGAAAATAATATGATGGAAGATAGACCCGGGGGCCATAGGTTTCACTAGTGGCTTCTCTCAAGATAGCAAATTTCTATGCTGGGTGAACAAATTACTGTCGAGCATTTAATAGAAAAGCGCATAGTTATGAGAATATCTAGGCATGATCATGTATATAGGCATCACGTCCGCGACAAGTAGACCGAAACGATTCTGCATCTACTACTATTACTCCACACATTGACCGCTATCCAGCATATATCTAGAGTATTAAGTTCATAAGAACAGAGTAACGCATTAGGCAAGATGACATGATGTAGAGGGATAAACTCAAGCAATATGATATAAACCCCATCTTTTCATCCTTGATGGCAACAATACAATACGTGCCTTGTTGCCCCTGCTGTTACTGGGAAAGGACACCGCAAGATTAATCCAAAAGCTAAGCACTTCTCCCATTGCGAGAAAGATCAATCTAGTAGGCCAAACCAAACTGATAATTCGAAGAGACTTGCAAAGATATTAAATCATGTATAAAAGATTTCAGAGAAGAATCAAATATTGTTCATAGATAATCTTGATCATAAACCCACAATTCATCGGATCTCGACAAACACACCGCAAAAAGAATTACATCGAATAGATCTCCAAGAGAATCGAGGAGAACTTCGTATTGAGATCCAAAGAGAGAGAAGAAGCCATCTAGCTAATAATATGGACCCAAAGGTCTGTGGTAAACTACTCACACATCATCGGAGAGGCTATGGTGTTGATGTAGAAGCCCTCCGTGATCAATTCTCCCTCCGACGAAGCGCCGGAAAAGGCTGCAAGATGGGATCTCACGGGTACAGAAGGTTGCGGCAGTGGAAATAGGGTTTCGTGGTGCTCCTGGATGTTTTCGGGGTATATGGGTATATATAGGAGGAAGAAGTACGTTGGTGGAGCTGCAAGGGGCCCACGAGGGTGGGGGCGCGCCTGCCACCTGGCGCGCCCTCCTGCCTCGTGGTCTCCTCGCTTCTTTCTTCACATCCACTCCAAGTCTCCTGCATCACGCTTGTTCCAAAATTAACTCTCCCAAAGGTTTCATTCCGTTTGGATTCCGTTTGATATTCCTTTTCTGCGAAACATTGAAATAGGCAAAAAAATAGCAATTTGCACTGGGCCTTTGGGTAATAGGTTAGTCCCAAAAATAATATAAAAAGGTATATTAAAGCCCATTAAACATCCAAAACAGATAATATAATAGCTTGGAACAATAAAAAATTATAGATACGTTGGAGACGTATCATTTACTCCCACTACTATTGATGAGAAGAAATTTGCTCATGTGGAGAGTAATAAGTTTTCTATGGTTTTGTGTCATGAAAATAATGATTTATGTGATAGTTATATTGTTGATTTTCTTCATGATGCTACTGAAAAATATTATGAGGGAGGAACTTATGCTTGTAGGAATTGTAATAATATCAAGTTTCCTCTCTATGTGTTGAAAGTTTTGAAGTTATGCTTGTTTTTCCTTCCTATGCTAGTTGATTATTGTTCCCATAAGTTGTTTGCTCACAAAATCCCTATGCATAGGAAGTGGGTTATACTTAAATGTGCTAGTCATATGCTTCATGATGCTCTCTTTATGTTTCAATTCTTATCTTTTATGCGAGCATCATTGAAATCATCATTCCTAAATAAAAGGCATTAAAGAAAAGGCGCCTGTTGGGAGACAAACCAACACTTTTATCTACTGTTTTTGTGTGTTCACATGATTAGGATACTTTAGTAATCATGTTTTATTGCTTTTGTTTCAATAAAGTGCCAAGTAAGACTTTGGGATGGCTTATGGTGATAGTTGATTTGATCTTCCTGAAAAACAGAAACTTTTGTGCTCAGGAAAATAATTCTCATTTTTTAAAAAGCATGATTAAATTTTGATTCCTTTTTCAGAAGATTAATAGACAAATTTCCCGGGCTTTCCTAATTTTTCAGAATTTGTGGAGTAGCATAAGTATGGTTGGAGTATAGATTACTACAGACTGTTCTGTTTTTGACAGATACTGTTTTCCATGCATAGTTTGCTTGTTTTCTAGTTTCCATGGCTTGTATTGCTCAACATAAATTGTGGAAATGATATGCTAATGTAGGAATTGTATGAGAAAACTTATGAATATTGTCTTTTACGGTACCAAAAGTGAAATGGTTTGCTCTTTTATCATACTAACCTATCTCACAAAGTTCCGTTAAGTTTTGTGTGATTGAAGTTTTCAAGTTTTGGGTGAGATGTCGATATGAGGAGAATAAGGAGTCACAAGACGTCAAGCTTGGGGATTCCCAAGGCACCCAAGTTAATATTCAAGGAAGATCCAAGCAACTAAGCTTGGGGATGCCCCGGAAGGCATCCCCTCTTTCGTCTCCAACATTATCGGTAACCTCACTTGGAGCTATGTTTTCATTCATCACATGATATGTGTTTTGCTTGGAGCATCATTTTATTTTGTTAGAATTTTCTTTATGTTATTTATAATAATGTTTCTCATCTTTCTTCTCAATAAAAGTGGCAAGGATAGCCTTCATCATGCTTATTTTGCAAGCCTACATGTTGCCGTTTCAAAACAGAGAGTTTATCGATGTTGCACAAATTCCCTAGAAAAGTAAGAATATGATAAAATGTCGATTTTTTTGCAAAATAAGCTCCGATAAATCCTCTACAGTGTGATAATTGTTTCATAATATTTGGTGTTGAATAAGTATTGGTACTCTTGCATTCTTTATAGACTGTACTGTTTTGGCAGATTGCTGTTAGGTTTGCATATGTTTGCTTGTTTAATGATTCTATTTGAGAATAGGAGTAGTGATTTTGGCAGATTGCTGTTAGGTTTGCATATGTTTGCTCCTTTATATGCAATGTTGACTAATAATTTTAGTGATTTTCTACAGTAGAGAATGACAAAGCTTTTGCATTGGTTTATACTAACTTATCTCACGACTTCTTATTGAGTTTTGTGTGGATGAAGTTTTTAAGATTTAGGGAAGCCGTGATATAAAAGTAATTAAGGAGACACAAAATCTCAAGATTGGGGATGCCTAAGGCACCCCAAAATAATATTTCAAGACGTCTCAAGCATCTAAACTTGGGGATGTGGGGGAACGCAGTAATTTCAAAAAATTTACTACGCACACGCAAGATCATGGTGATGCATAGCAACGAGAGGGGAGATTGTTGTCTACGTACCCTCGTAGACCGTAAGCGGAAGCGTTATGACAACGCGGTTGATGTAGTCGTACGTCTTCACGATCGACCGATCCTAGTACCGAAAGTACGGCACCTCCGTGATCTGCACACATTCGGCTCGGTGATGTCCCACGAACTCATGATCTAGCAGAGTGTCGAGGGAAAGCTTTGTCAGCACGATGGTGTGATGACGGTGATGATGATGCTACCGGAACAGGGCTTCACCTAAGCACCGCTACGATATGACTGAGGTGGATTATGGTGGAGGGGGGCACCTCACACGGCTAAGAGATCAATGATCAACTTGTGTGTTCTAGGGTGCCCCCTGCCCCCGTATATAAAGGAGCAAGGGGAGGGGCCGGCGGCCTCATAGGGTGCGCCCCAAGGGGGGAATCCTACTCCTACTAGGAGTAGGTTCCCCCTTTCCTATTCCAACTAGGAGGGGAAGGAAAGAGGAGGAGGGGATAAGGAAAGAGGGGGCCTGCCCCCAAGCCCTAAGTCAATTCGGTTTGGGACTAGGGGGCGCGCCCCACAGCTCCCTTGCTGCCCTCATTTTCACTAAGGCTCATGAAGGCCCATTGACCCCCCCGGGGGGTTCCGGTAACTCCCTGGTACTCCAGTATTTATCCGATGATCACTGGAACCTTTTCGGTGTCCGAATATAACCTTCCAATATATCAATCTTTATGTCTCGACCATTTAGAGACTCCTTGACATGTCCGTGGTCTCATCTGGGACTCCGTACAACCTTCGGTACATCAAAACACATAAACTCATAATACCGATCGTCATCGAATGTTAAGCGTGCAGACCCTACGGGTTCGAGAACTATGTATACATGACCAAGACTCATTTCCGGTCAATAACCAATAGCGGAACCTGGATGCTCATATTGGCTCCTACATATTCTACGAAGATCTTTATCGGTCAAACCGCATAACAACATACATTGTTCCCTTTGTCATCGGTATGTTACTTGCCCGAGATTCGATCGTCGGTATCTCAATACCTACTTCAATCTCGTTACCGGCAAGTCTCTTTACTCATTCTGTAATGCAACATCCTGTAACTAACTCATTAGTCACATTGCTTGTAAGGCTTATAGTGATGTGCATTACCTATAGGGCCTAGAGATACCTGTCCGATACACTGAGTGACAAATCCTAATATCGATCTATGCCAACTCAACAAACACCATCGGAGACACTTGTAGAGCATATTTATAGTCACACAGTTACGTTGTGACGTTTGATAGCACACTAAGTGTTCCTCTGGTATTCGGGAGTTGCATAATCTCATAGTCATAGGAACATGTACAAGTTATGAAGAAAGAAATAGCCACAAACTAAATGATCATCGTGCTAAGCTAACGGATGGGTCAAGTCAATCACATCATTCTCTAATGATGTGATCCTGTTAATCAAATGACATCTCTTTGTCCATGGCTAGGAAACTTAACCATCTTTGATTAATGAGCTAGTCAAGTAGAGGCATAATAGTGACACTTGGTTTATCTATGTATCCACACATGTACTAAGTTTCCGGTTAATACAATTCTAGCATGAATAATAAACATTTACCATGATATTAGGAAATATAAATAACAACTTTATTATTGCCTCTAGGGCATATTTCCTTCAGGGGATGCCCCGGTAGGCATCCCTCCTTTCTTCTTCAACAATTATCGGGTAGTATCGGTTGAGCCTAAGTTTTTGCTTCTTCACATGAGTTGTGCTATTCTTAGAATGTCATTTTATTTTCATTTTGCTTGTTGTTTTAACAAAGTACTAAGATCTGAAAGTTTTTAAATAAAATAGAGTCCTCAAATAGTTGCCAGGGAGGTTAAGTAAGCGGCATTCACATACCGTCAATGAAGCTCTTTTCTATGGAATTGCTCTAGTGCTTCACTTATATCTTTTTGAGCACGGTGTGCTTTAGTATTTTTGAATAAATTCTCTCTTGCTTCACTTAAATTAATTTGAGAGAAAGAAATATTATGCACATGATCTTCACTTAAATCTTTTTGGAGTAGCTTGTCATTTACTCTTGTGCTTCACTTATATCCTATGAGTAAATGGTTGAATGAATTGAATGTCATGAAGTTGAAATCATATCATGCCTAGTGATAGCTTCACATTGGGTTTAGAAAGTGAAATCTTTTGAAGCTTGACAAGCACAATTTTAGTCATACAAGCAATTCACGAATAATTAGTACAAGGAAGAGAAGTTTCACATGCAAATACACTATCATGGAAATCTTTTGTGATTGTGAGCCCCCATCAAAATATTATATGCCAAAATTGTTGACGTTGGACAAGGAAGACAACGTAATGGTTTATGTTTGTTCATATTCACATAGAAGTTATAATGTCAAAGATCCTTCAACATGTGGTGCTTGCCCCCCATCTTTGCTAGCCAAAAATTCTGCAACAAGTAGAGATACTACTTGTGCATCCAAAAACCCTTAAACCCAAATCTTATCTTCAAGAGTCCCCATACCTACCTAAGGATTGAGCAAGATCCTTCAAGTAAGTTGTCATCGGTGCAATAAGGCAATAAAAATTGCTTCTAAAAGTGTGAGATCATTTAGTGTAAGAGAAAATTGTGCGTTGTACGAACTTGTGATGGCAAAGAATAAAAGCGATAGACTACATAATCAAGGTTGCTATCATAAGGGCAATATAACGTGACATTCTTTTGCACTAAGGGGTTGAGCATACAAACAAATAAGCTCTTGGCAACCTCTGCTTCCCTCTGCGAAGGGCCTATATTTTACTTTTCAGTATTTACTTTTATGCAAAGAGTCAAAGTTTTCTCTCTATTCCTTTTTATTTTTCTCTTTTGGCAAGCATCATGTGGTGAGGAAAGATCTAGGCACATATATCCAGTTGGATATGGGTAGCATGAGTTATTATTGTTGACATCACCCTTGAGGTGAATACGTTGCGAGGCGAAATTATAAGACCCTATCTTTCTATGTGTCCGGTTGAAACATTTTGCTCATGTGTAGGAGGTGAGTGTTAGCAATCATAGAAGACTATGTGATGTTTGAGTATGTGGAGCTCTTACTTAAACTCTATTGAATAAGTTGAATTGCAATTGCTTGGTGACTAAGAACATAGGTTGTTGAGTTTCAAGAGAGTTCATTGTTTGAACCTTAACATGTGAATTGGTTGTTACTTTAACATGAGAAGTTTTATAAGAAATAATTGATGTTATGATGCTAGGAGAAGTGATTGAAATTATCATTGATCAAACTAATGCACTTTGCTAGCATTCACACTTCATAAATTAGTTCTTTTATCATTTACCTACTCGAGGACGAGTAGGAATTAAGCTTGGGGATGCTAATACGTCTCCAACGTATCTATAATTTATGAAATATTCATGATGTTATATTATCATTATTGGATTTTTTACAATCATTCTTGTAGCGACTAGACCTCAAACAGTCTGATCTCTGTGCATTAGTGTCATCCCTGGATCGGTAATGCTGACACGCACAATACTTGAGGATTTATAACAGAGTAGCAATCACACACTTATTACATCGGATGTCTCAAAAGAGAACTTACTACAATAAATATGGCTTAAGGCCATCTAATACGATAACAGCGGAAGGCTTGGCAGATAAAGCGAGTCCATCAACTCCAACAGCATCACTGAGTGAAAGACCACAAGCTATGGCTCCTTACTCGTCGTCTGAAAAGTCTGCAACATGATACGTTGCATCCTGAAAACGGTTCAGCGCATGGAATATGCTGGCAATGTAACACAAGAGAGTAATGAACAGAATAATGCTATCACTACATGCATATTTGGCTGGTGGAGGCTGTTTGGTTAATAGGTTTTGCGGAAAGCCCATTTTTTCCTACAACAAAGGAATACATTTTATTTAACTATCATGGTGGTTGTTAAACATTGAGAAGGTTCACCCAACTCAATCCCAATTAAGCATCATCATTAAACCCAATCAAATTATATTAAGAGTGATGAGATCCACATGATAATCCAAGAACTAGATACTCAAGATGTCCATAACCGGGGACATGGCTAACCATGATTAGTTTGTACACTCTGTAGAGGTTTGTGCACTTTTCCCCACAAGACTCGATCTCCTCCGTTGGATTTCTCGCACTACATGATGTTTGAGAAACGGATGACCGAGACACAGTCTTTCTGAAGAGGTCCCCTTAACCGGTAGATAGGCCTGTACACCTACAATCCCCTACATCTGCTAGCCCATCATGGAAAGGTTTCCCAGAACTTACTCAACTATGCCAGAGCCCATAATGGCATGTGGCTGCACACGGAACTTTCTAGCATGAATAATCTTATGATCCCTTTGAGCTTGGGTGGCAGTCCATAGGAGAATCACACGGTACCCCGGGATTTCCAAAAATGCAGGCAACACTGGGTTCCCCAGGTGCCTCAATCCACCCAGATGTGTGTTAAAGTTGCCACCTTAAGTTAACCATTAGTTAACAATACTCACATCTGTCATGAATACACTCAAACCCAAACCACGTCTACGAGCATAGCATAGCAAAATAAGCAACGTAGAAGTAACTCCCAAAGGTTTGGTAATAAACAGGATAGTAGGTACTACCTCATCAACTTCCCAAAACCCACATATTAATTAGATCCTAATCATGCATTTGTTTGAGGATTGATCTAATGCAATAAAACTGGGTAGTAAAGAGGTATGATCAAAGTGTTACTTGCCTTGCTGATGATCCGTGAAACCTAGAGACTCGTAGTGGCATGCTTCGCAATACGGGTACTCTATCGCAATCAAAAAAGCATACAATAAGCAATCAAGCAAAGATGCACGGGTAAAACTCAAATAAGAAGATCTAACCAGAAAGTTCAAGAACTCCGGTTTGCAAAAAGAATCAAATCGAAC
Organism: Triticum dicoccoides; assembly: GCF_002162155.2. NCBI lineage: Eukaryota > Viridiplantae > Streptophyta > Magnoliopsida > Poales > Poaceae > Triticum > Triticum dicoccoides. The sequence goes on from NC_041382.1 coordinate 412,932,224, forward strand.
GAAGCAACAAAACTCAAACTACGAAAGAAACAAGCTTCGATTACTAATCTGGACTAAAGTCAAATTTTAAAGTATCAAAAACTTGTTTAAGTTGATTAAACAGAAAGAGGGCTTCGAGATGAAACTCTAGGCGCTTGAATTGCCTGATTCCGATAAACAAGCGAAAAGATAAACTAAAACGAAAATCGGATCAGAAATCACGATAAAAAATAATCGTGAAAAATCCGAGAAAAAGAAAAACTAACGAACAAGCTAATGAACGAATGTTCGCTGTCTGCGGCTAAACGGTGAAAACCGTTCATTAAAACGAACGAACAAATGGGCGTTCGCTAAATAACTAAACCGAAAAAACAGATCTAAAAAAACAATCGTGGTTTGTTTTTAAAAAAACTAACGGTTTTCTAACGAAAACCACGACGGCGGCGGTGGCTACCTCGACGAATCCGGTGAGGGCGGCGGCGGGTCCAGCGGCGGTGGTCGGCGGCGACGGGCGGCGGGGCGATGGCGGGGTCGGCGGTGGCGTACGACG